>NC_086383.1:8882451-9195300 GCF_036588685.1 Mytilus trossulus | reverse complement strand
AATAAGACATATAGGTCAGAACACTGTTGTTTGAGTAGATATTAAGAAATCAAAACTTGAAAAATGTCACTATTACATGTAGTATCAATATGTAGTTGTCTTTGTTTGACGCATATGTTACTACCAGTCCAATTTGAGTTTGAATCCAGTGATACAGTGTTTTGACAAAATCTTTATGTGTTGTTCTATGCTAGAAATAGATCATAGAAGGAAATTAAGTCAAGCAGAATGTTTCGTGCTGTTATAGGGTTTCCATGCAACGTGTTATGCTATTTTTACTTTTCGGGCAGCCGTGATAAAGGTTCGTTGTTTATTCACTGTGTCCCGTAAAATCGGTAAAAAGACCAACGTGCAGGAAATTTTTTTACGACCGCAAAACTTTGTTGGGATCGTTAAGAGGGTATGATGTTGTCATCGTCTGCGTCGTCGTTCGATGACACATTTGGTTTCAGACCGATAACTTTAGTTTAGATTAATGGATCTCTTTGAAATTTTACAAAAAGAGTTCAATACCACTAAAGGAAAGTTTTGATGGATTTTGGGGATGATGGTCCAAACCATTTATGAATTGGGGTCCAAATGGGGCACAAAACAAGCATTTATCTACTTTTAGGAAATAACTTGTTTATAAATACTTCAATTGCTTTGAAATTAACCCACAATGTTAAATACTTCAAGTAAAAGGTTTGGATGCATTTGTGGGGTCATGTTGCCAACAGTTTAGGAATAAAAGGCCAAAAAGGGGCAAAATAAGCATGTTTTTAGCTTCTGGGCAATAACTTGTGTGTACGTGTATGGATCTCTCTGACATTGTACCACAAGGTTCAATATCACAAAAAAAGGCTAGGATTGAATTTGGGGTTATTCCCTTTATTCATGCAGAAATTAGGGGCCACAGGACCAAAAACAAGAATGTTTCTAGTTTCCAGACAATAACTCGTGTTATAGTTTATGGATCTCTCTGAAATTGCACTACAAGGTACCATACTACACAAGATAGACTGGGATCTAGAGTTGGAGAAAATGCCCAAAGGGGGTATTAAAAAAAATATTGGGGTCTAAAGTTTTAAATTTTTGAAATCTTTTATTGCAAAATATTGCGCAATAGATTTGTAAGATATTGACAATTTGTTTGTGTCAGAAACCTATATAATGTAAAATTGTAAAAAAAAAATCCAAATCCAAATTCAGACATTACCAAGCTTGAATATTGCGTCAAAATGTTGCCCCAACTGTTCAGAGTTCAATACCTGCGTTCGTATTAGGCTGCGCTCAGGAAAGCATTTTATTAATTGTTCGTTCATCGTGAAATGGCAATTTTATTTCGCATTCTTCAGTCAGATACCTCCCTTTCTGCCACTCGATATAGAAAAACTAAAGAGAATCAGTAAGAGAAGGGATACAGAATTCATTCACCACCAGAACTAGTACAATTTAGTCAAAACCACAACTACAAATAAACAATCACAGACCAGTATGATATTGTGAACTTTTGATCATTTGAAAATTTGTGTTGTATATTTCTTTTATTTTAATATCAAAACAACTTTGTTATATATCATGTCATGTGAAAAATATCAATGTAAGTCATGTAACGAATTAAATTATATATATATTGAAGAAATAATTCATGGGGGCTTGAATATATCGTGATTTTACCACGGGTTGGCCCTTTATGACAAATATTTTACCCTGAGCGATAGCGATGGGTAAAATATCGGCATAAAGGGACAACCCATGGTAAAATCTAGATATATTCAAACCCCCATAAATTATTTCGATTCAAATAGGACAAATACGGCACGGCAATTCTTTTGGATCGAAGCGCTCTAGGTGATATTTGCCGTTCCCATACATAAACGCATTATTCAATTGGCGTAAAAGAACGAAACAAACTGAATTAGTGACATGCTTAAACTATTTACAATAATGTATTTAAATAGTTTTGGATGAATGTAATGATAATTTACTTATATGTCTTTTATGTTTAAAAACAAATTGGCTCATATCACATTTTAGCATCGTTTGTTTACGTTTTCCTGTTGTGATGACTTTCCCGTAAAAAATGCTTATATTCTGACGTCGTTGTTATATGACGTCGGGTAGCTCATTCATTGAAATACTTATGACGTGGGAGTACAATAGGAACAGCCCTAACAATATATTCATATTTTACCACGGGTGTATACTCAAAGCGTTTGAAGGACGCCATATTAGAATTCCACACATGCACGATATTAACCATTAGCATGGTCTTTCTGGTAGTTATATAGGTGCAGTATTGAAAAAGATATTTTAAAATTCTCTATTCTCTATTTTTTACAGATATGAATGGCGTAAAGATGGTAAAGTCTTCGTTAACAGCCTACAAATAACTTCGAACACGATGACAGGAGAATTGATAATAATCAAACCAGAGGTAGTTAACTTTGGAACATTTCAATGTTTTGCTTCCAATAAACATGGTTCAGCAATGGCTGCACCATTCAAAGTGAAAAGAGCAGGTAATTTTATCTCATAATAAAAGATTATAGTAGTTCATTTAAACGAGATTGATTTTCTCACTTGACCATTGGTCAATTGGCATGAATTACCTCATTGAATAAATCAGTTCTAACTGTGACGTTATAATATAAGGATTGTAAAATAGAAAGTTTACGTAAAAATGCAAATATTCAAAAGTTGTCTATGCATAAAAGAAAATTATATATGTATATATATAAAATAAAGTTTGAAAAAAAACTGTAATGAATTAATTCAAGATAAATTTCCTTGAAATTTCATGAATGATTGTAACACATTAATATCATGGCAAAACATAAGGTCTATGAATGAAAATTCTCATGGTAAAGGTTATCCCGTTACTTGTAGGCTCAAAATTTATATGATAATTCATTTCATATAGAGTATTTGTTGTTTCATTTTAAATTCTCGTGCATTAATCAATCGTTTATGGAGTTTTGCTAATTAATGTGGCAACTAACTCCATAATAACAACATGTCAACTGTCGATTTGACGTCTTATGAAAAATATTGTTTATAAACAGAAACGTAATTGGTGTGTAAACTGTTAAGTAACAAACTTTAGATAAGATTCCTACAGGTTTTTATTCATATTTTTAGTAAATGAGCCCAGTTTACAGACAAATAACCACAAGAAAGAAGGTGTTTAATCCTATTATAAATCTGGACATATTTTGATGATTTTTATCTTATTTGCCTGATGTTTTATGTTCAATTTATCTTTTCAGTAGTTATGAGCTTTATTGATACACAAGAAGAAAGAAGGGTAGAGGCTACTCAATATAAGGAAATGTCAATACCGTGTACGGGTAAACCCAAATGTGTACCAGGCAATGAGTGCTTCATAGAATGGTTGATAGGGGAGGGGACCAGCAATAAAGTGGTAGAAACGAGCCGTATAGCTGTAGATAAAGATGGTAGGTTTCTGTGTTGTTTAGTCAACACAAAGTAAGGGAACTATAACAGGAATCGTTTGTCTTGCCTTGAAGAAGTTATGAAGGTGATACTCAAACCGCAGTGTTCTCCCGAAATCATTTTTGTCTTGCCTTGAAAAAGTTAGGAAGGTGATACTTAAACCACAGTGTTCTCCTCAGAAATTAGTGTCATGCCTTGAAGAAGTTATGAAGATGATACTAAAGCCGCAGTGCTCTCCCTAGAATTTTTGGTCTTGCCTTCAAGAAGGTATGAAAGTGATACTTAAACCGCAGTGTTCTCCTCAGAAGTTTTTGTCTTGCCTTGAAGATAAGTTATTGTGATACTCTAGCCGCAGTGTGCTCCCTCAGAAAGTGTTGTCTAGCATTGAAGAGAAGTTATGAAAGTGATACTCTAGCCGCAGCTATTCTCAAAAGAAATGTTTTTTCTAGCATTGAATAGTAGTTGATGAAGTTCATACTCTAGCCGCAGTATTCTATCCAGAAATTATTGGAACTCATGAGTTCTCTCATGGGAACATATACCGCATCTGCTTATTTCTAATTATAGGTACCCTCTATTCCGTGTATGTTGTGACTTTGATGAAGAGTTCTCTCATTGCAACTCATACCACATCTTCTAATTTCTAATTATAGGTACCCAACACTTCCTGTATGTTGTGACTTTGATGTTGAGTTCCCTCATTGGAACTCCTACAACATCTTCTAATTTCTAATAATAGGTACCCTGCATTTCCTATATGCTGTGACTTTGATGTAGACTTCTCTCGTGGGAACTCATACCACATCTTCTAATTTCTAATTGTAGGTACCCTACATATACTGTATGTTGTGACTTTGATGTAGAGTTCTCTCATTGCAACTCATACCACATCGTCTTATTTCTTATTATAGGTACCCTCTATTTCCTGTATGTTGTGATTTTGATGTAGTTCACGTAGAGGACATCATCCGCCCAGTAGCAAAATCACAATTGCATGAACTCACGAAGAACTAACAGGAAACTGGCTCGGACGTCGCCCAGTATAAAAAGGTCCGAAACAGACGTCACCATGGACACGGTGTCGTCTGATACGGCAGGTGTCCCTTCATCACCAGATATGACAAATATCCCAAACACGACTCATTCAGATCATCGTCCTACTGACAACAGCAATACTACACATATACAGCCTGGATCAGTTCTCCTTAAAGACATTTTGGTTTTTGATGACACAGTACAACACTGTCGCATTTCAAAATGTGAAACCAAAGGCTGCAAAACTTGTGCTATTTTAATTACAGATGCTGAATTCACTAGCAATTTGACCAAGAAGTCATATTTTACCAGAAGTTACGATGATCGGAATTGAATATCGATAAATGTCGTCTACGGATTAGAGTGCAACCTTTGCGGATTGGTATACGTCGGTGAAACGAAAGGAAGGCTTAACAAACGTATGTGCGGTCATAGATCAGACATTAACCTCAATGCTAACGGCATTCTATACCAGCATTTCAATCAGCCCGATCATTCCATCGTTTCTATGACAGTTCGAATTATCGAGAAAATATACCATAGCTCGAACAATCCTAATCTTTCAAAGACTCTCCGTAGACAAAAAGAAGACTACTGGATTAGACAAATGGGAACTGCAACACCGTATGGCTGCAATGACAAAATTGATGGTATAGGTATTATATCTAGTCCTTCGTGTAACTCGGTGAATGTGATGAATATTTTCAACTCGACTCCTCGACGTAGACGTAGTCATGGCCATCGTCATTTTACATCACCCTCTCTGCATGATGTCTCTATTAATGACTTGCTGCCATGCATACAAAAACCGTTAGGTATTCATCACATTCGCACGAAACTTTATTCATGACCCCTTTCAAAACTTCATTCTTTGTTCAATTTATGGTTGGAATCCACTGTTGCAAACCCTCATTCAAACCAATACAAACTACAAGCTATAATTTCGGATATTGCTAATCACAGACTTTTCATGTCAGTTCGCATTGGAAAAGATGAAAAAGAGAAAAGATCTTTTCTAAATCTTTCCTTTGCCAACAAAGGTATCGATGGCGTCAACCTAGGCAATATCCTTCATCATAAATTAGTTCAATCGAAAATACCTCCTTATTTCAAAGACCAGTCTGTACCAATTATTTCTTATACCTATACCAAACCTATTGCAACTAAAATTTTCAATTACAAACGCGTTTTGCAGGATCTCGATATTGACGACTTCAAGTCTAAAACTCCTGATTGCACTTGTGCTAGTTCCAAATTCACATATAATCCTGCTGGCCACGTTATTACCGGAGACCTTAACATTGTTAATAACACTTCTCTACGAAACGTGTTATCGAAAGGTCCGAAATATCGTGAGCCTAAATCCATCAATTGGAAATAAAACTTTAAAATTCTGATGGATTCAGTCGAGGATTATGCCAGGCAATGGGCTATGCGCGAGAAGGAAGACGTAGACACTCTATCCGAATGGATTAAGGCAGTGAGGTCGTTAATACAAATCAGAATTAAGAAACTGAATGGGTCCATCAATGCCCATGCTACGTCAATCTTCAAAGATTCAAATGTTGCTAAACACCTATCTGACCTCCATGATAAATATGTTGTTGTCCTCGCAGACAAAGCCCCAAATAACATCGTTTTTGTCTGTAAAAGTCATTACATTAATTGCTTGATAAACGAATTAGGTATAGACAATTCACTTGGAAACCCAACATATACCCTCACGACACTTACCAAAGAAGAAATCCTTGATAATCATAGGTCTGTTCTTTGTTCCTTTGGTATTTCAACCAAAGATGATGAACTGGATCTTCCATCACTGTATTGGATACCTAAACTACATAAGTGTCCTTACACACAACGGTATATTGCTGGGTCTTCCAAGTGCTCCACGAAATCCCTTTCTAAATTATTAACATCCATCTTATCAGCAATAAAAGACGGGCTTCAAAGTTATTGTGAAACTGCCTATTCCACAGGTGGCGTCAATCAGATGTGGATACTTAAAAATTCCAAAGATCTCTTAGAGTACATACAATCTAACTCTCTTTCATCTTGTAACAGTATTAAAACATTTGACTTTTCTACTCTTTACACAAGTATTCCACATTCCAAACTAAAAGACAAATTAAAAGAGTTGGTATTACTTTGCTTCATAAAAAAGAATGGCCAACGTAGATACAAGTATCTTGTCTTAGGGAGGGATAAATCCTACTTTGTAAAGAATCCCTCTGATTCAAACAAAAAATTATCTGAAACCGATATTATCAAGATGCTTGATTTCTTGATTGACAACATATTTGTTACGTTCGGAGGACGTGTTTTTCAACAGACTTTCGGCATCCCAATGGGAACAAACTGTGCCCCTCTAGTTGCTGACTTGTTTCTTTATTATTATGAGACTGACTTCATGCAGAAACTTCTTAGGAAGAAAGATAAGAAGTTAGCAATATCCTTTAACTCTACTTTCCGCCATATAGATAACGTTCTTTCACTAAACAATTCAAAATTTGGTGACTATGTGGATCGCATCTATCCCATCGAATTGGGGATACAGGATACTACAGATACAGTTAAGTCAGCTTCATATCTTGACTTACATCTAGAAATTGACAATGAGGGTCGGTTGAAGACAAAACATTACGACAAAAGAGATGATTTCAGCTTTCCAATTGTGAACTTTCCATTTCTAAGTAGCAACATTCCAGCAGCACCTGCATACGGGTACGCACTGAAACCCGGACCGGACCGGACTCCGGACCCGGACTTGGGTATGAAACCCGGACCCGGACCCGGACTGGTCGCCGGACCCGGACTGGTCGCCGGACCCGGACTGTGGTTTTTTTACCACTTTCAGAAATATTTTTTTAAGATTTATGCTGTCATATAATAAGTAATAGTATAGTTTAAAACAATCCACATTCCGAGCGCAAAATTGACCAAAAAGATTAAAAGTAAGGAAGAGATAAAATAATTCTCTTGTCGTCAGTATTGTTTTATGGAAATTAATAAAATCTTTTTATTATCAATGAAAGCAAATTAAATTTTTATTCAAAGGAAGAGTGAAGCGCAACAGTTTGAAACATTCGAGGATTATATTTCTTTGTTTGTTTTCTTCTTCTAGACATAAAGGGAAAAATAGAATTCCTTCTTTTCTAAATAATGCGCCCGTGTATTTATATTTCTCTAAGAAACTGTATAAATAAATTTTTTGAGTTATTACGACTTTTTTGTCTTATGACTCAATGTTTTACTTCTATAAATGATATATGACGGTTATTTTCTCCCTCTTCATAAACATTTATCGAAATTTACGAATTTAGCCTTAACTTGTGCTTTACATGCAATTGGACAAGAAATTAGATCTTTCTTGTTTTTCTTAATTAATCACTTTTAATATTAGTTCACTTTCATGAGAACATTAATTAAGCGTTGTTATGTCACTGTGTAATGAAAGTCTCGTGTTTTATTGGGTGTTTGACATTTACGCCGATTTTTAAAAGTTTCGATCTTTCATTTGCGCCGATTGTGCACAGGTAAATTGCAGGTGAATATCACTTTCTTTTCATCAATATAAACCTCTTTCGTTAGCAAGTTGTACATATCAGAATTGTCAACTAGTATCATAAGAATTCCTATGATCTATTATTGTTCCTCCGAATGTTTATGATATCTTATTGTTCTTCCAAATTCTTATAATATCTTATTGTTCCTCATAATTCTTATGACTTTTTATTGTTCCTCCGAATTCTTATGACTTGATTTTTCCTCCGAATTCTTATGACCTCTTGCTGTTCCTCAGAAGCCTTGTGACTTTTTATTGTTCATCCGAGTTATTATAATCTCTAAGACTTATCGTTCCTACGAATTTGTATGTCTTTTAATTGTTCCTCTTAATTCTTATGATCTTTTACTGTTCCTCATATTGTATTATTGGCAAAGTTTTACACAGACTCGCTTTAGGATATTGAAAGAAAACGAAAAAAGAAGACACAACCAGGAATTACTTACAAGATACGTTAAGGCTGTTGGTAATTCAGTGTTTAAATAACCAAAATATAAACCATGATGGATTGCTTTTTACCTTTAGTTGTTGGCCATGTACTAGCTGTGATCAGTAACTGCGAGCATTCTCATATTTGTAGTTGGTGTCGTTATGTTGTGTGGCTGTATAAGTATTAGTACCAACCCAAGTATACTCTGTTTTTGTAAATCTATTTTTATCCATCTGATGAGTTAATATTTTTTTCAACTGATTTTAATAGTTTGTTCTTATTTTACAGCACTGCCCCAAGTTAAGGGGGGGATGTCGCCTTCAAACGAGTTAAAACTGGCAACATTAAGTATGTGCCTGTCCCAAGTCAGGAGCCTGCAATTTAGTGGTTGTCGTTTGTTGATGTGTAATACATTTGTATATCTTTCATTATAGCGATTTCTTTTCCTTTTGTCATTATTAGGGCCTTCTATAGCTGACTTTCCGGTATGTAATTTGCTCAGTTTTGAAGGTCGTACTGTGACCTATAGTTGTATATGTCTGTGTCATTTGGTCTTATTTGTCAGCTCTCATTTGCAATCACATCACATCACATCATTCTTATTTTTATATCAACATCTCAAATAACGCTTCACTGGTCAATAACATAGTATTTTAATTACTCCATTTTTTTCTACAGTAAAAAAAAAAAAAAAAAAGATATACTTGCTTATTTCGGATTGTCATCACAAAGTCTATAAAAATAATTAAACAATCAGATGTGAAAAGGTGTCAAAGACTACACTATCAATCATAATCAAGCATGTATAGAAGTTAGATTTAAAGGGGCATTAGCTACGAGATATAATGAAATAATAAATAATGTTCAATATATTGAAATAATTTTATTTGAGCATCCATTGTCAAAATGAACTAAGATACCTCGCTTAAGAATTATTCACTCGTAATCTCCGTATCAGTAGTATTCCTTTGGTAAGAAATACAGAAATAATCTTGTGTTACATACAATGAGTGGCATATTACAAATGCCGTATCCATTAACCGGGACATTCTGAATAAAATATTATGCAGCTCCTGATTGGATGATACAAAGTTGAAATTGCTCCAATAAAATTTAAGCAACGATCGATCATCCATGTAATACACAATGTTGAACAGGTGAGTCCGGACTGTGACCTGACATAACCCCGGACTAGTTTGAAGTTTACTATACCTGCGTGTATTGCATTACGACGACTAACTGTATGTACACTGTTTATTGTCGTAAAGTATATTGACGGGATCTTTGATCAAATATGTAATACAGAAAACAATTATAAGATATTTATCCGACATTTAACGAAACAATTACATGTACTAGCAGAGTCCGGATGGTGACCTGAAGTAACCCCGGACTAGGTGTATTCGCAAACTATAGACATCGATAGAGATATAAAACTTCACAAATTATTTGATGAAACGAACTGTATCATTTTTATTCATTCATTTTTTTGCTTACTGGATTATCGTCTGAAACATTAATAAAAGACGTTCACCCGAGAATCAACAAAAAAATACTAGGCGAGTCCGGACCGTGACCTTAAATAACCCCGGACTGGGAGTATACGGATTGTATATAAATATACCAAATTATTTGCTAAATTGAAAGATTTTTTTTTCCTGTTTTGCTTTTGGCTTTTCCTTTATTGATTTTTCTATTTCTTAAATTATTCGATAGTCATCGGAAAAATCTATAAACGTCATTTAAGCAGCGATCACCCATGTAATACACAATGTTGAACAGGTGAGTCCGGACTGTGACCTGACATAACCCCGGACTAGTTTGAAGTTTACTATACCTGCGTGTATTGCATTACGACGACTAACGGTATGTACACTGTTTATTGTCGTAAAGTATATTGACGGGACCTTTGATCAAACATGTAATACAGAAAACAATTATAAGATATTTATCCGACATTTAACGAAACAATTACATGTACTAGCAGAGTCCGGATGGTGACCTGAAGTAACCCGGACTAGGTGTATTCGCAAACTATAGACATCGATAGAGATATAAAACTTCACAAATTATTTGATGAAACGAACTGTATCATTTTTATTCATTCATTTTTTTGCTTACTGGATTATCGTCTGAAACATTAATAAAAGACGTTCACCCGAGAATCAACAAAAAAATACTAGGCGAGTCCGGACCGTGACCTTAAATAACCCCGGACTGGGAGTATACGGATTGTATATAAATATACCAAATTATTTGCTAAATTGAAAGATTTTTTTTTCCCGTTTTGCTTTTGGCTTTTCCTTTATTGATTTTTCTATTTCTTAAATTATTCGATAGTCATCGGAAAAATCTATAAACGTCATTTAAGCAGCGATCACCCATGTAATACACAATGTTGAACAGGTGAGTCCGGACTGTGACCTGACATAACCCCGGACTAGTTTGAAGTTTACTATACCTGCGTGTATTACATTACGACGACTAACTGTATGTACACTGTTTATTGTCGTTAAGTTTGTTGACTGAACATTTGATTACACATGTAATACATCGGAAATTCCATTAGAAGTTATAGCTTATAATACACAGATATACCATTTGAAATTATACCACATCTTTCTTTTTGGTTAGTGTTTATTGGCCTAGACGTTTTTTTGTTGTTTTGTGAATAGCTCCCACCATTCAACATTCAAATTCCTTAATCAAGTTAAAATATCCCGATCAAGCTGCATGTGATAACACATATTTTGTTGTATTGTTCAAATACGTAAATATATATATTTTTTTTGAATTGATGGAAAATAATAAATTAAGTAATTTTGGTCATAACACTTTTTACATTTGTTTATAATTCGGTCCTTCCCTAATTTACCAGCATGACTAATGGTATTATTGCCAGAGTTATTGTGAGGTGACATGACTAGGTATTCTTGCCATTTCCTATCGGACTTTTATACACTTATTACACAATTACGTAATGCAGGTTCATGCATCGCGTCACTTATGCCCATATAAACTACTGTCACGGTATGTATCAGGTCTGGTTATACAGGTCTGATTCATTTTCATAATTATTATAGATGTAATGCATCTTGTATATTTCTGCCAAAATAAACTTCCTTCTGGATAGTTTCAGACACCTAATAATTGTATTATATGTCTCTGATAGATGAACAAAAAAAGGAAAAAATAATTTTAAGAAAATCCACTTTCTCCCTATAATTTATAAAAAAAATATTTCTATGGCTTTTTTTAAAGTCATTTGTAAACATTGATACATATATATATATATATATATATTTTTAAAGTCATTTGTAAACATTTTTTTTTATTTGGTCGGGTTGTTGTCTCTTTGACACATTCCCCATTTCCATTCTCAATTTTATTGATACATATATATATATATATATTTTTTAAAGTAGTTGCACAACTGTAAATTGAAGATTCAGAATCATTGCAAGTCTAACTTGCATGCTAGACTATACAAGAGTAAGAGCAAAATTTGATGATCTCATAATTAATATAATGTGTTACAGTTCTCCAAAAATTATCTTCCTTCCACTTAATAAAAAAAGAAAAGGTATTTATAAGAAAATTCACAATTTTTACCCAGTCCGGGTCCGGCATTCAGTCCGGGTCCGGCGTTCAGTCCGGGTCCGGGTCCGGGTTTCATACCCAAGTCCGGGTCCGGAGTCCGGTCCGGTCCGGGTTTCAGTGCGTACCCTGCATACGGGGTATATATCTCCCAATTGATACGATATTCCCGTGCTTGCGTTTTCTAGCATGATTTTCATGATCGAGGGTTACTGCTCACAATGAAGCTATTAAACCAAGAGTTCCAAATGGTGAAGTTGAAATCATCCCTTCGTAAATTTTACGGACGCCATCACGAGTTGGTTGACCGTTATGGAATAATCCTTTCACAAATGATATCGGATATGTTCCTTACGTCGTATCTACACTCCCCTTCCCTTTCATGAATTTGACCTACCGAATTAGACTATTTACCGGATTTGTAATCACATAAGCAACACGACGGGTGTCGCATGTGGAGCAGGATCTGCTTACCCTTCCGGAGCACCTGAGATCGCCCCTTGTTTTTGGTGGGGTTCGTGTTGTTTATTCTTTAGTGTTCTATGTTGTGTCATCTGTACTATTGTTTTTCTGTTTGTCTTTTTCATTTTTATTGACTGTCCCTTTGGTGTCTTTCGTCCCTCTTTTAATGCAACTCATACCACATCTTCTAAATTCTAATTATAGGTACCTTACATTTCCTTTATGTCGTGACTTTGATGTAGAGTTCGCTCATTGGAACTGATACCACATCTTCTTATTTCTAATTATAGGTACCTTACATTTCCTGTATGTTGTGACATTGGTGTAGAGCTCTCATTGGAACTCATACCACATCTACTCTCTTATTATAGGTACCCTACATTTCCTGTATGTTATGACTCTGATGTTGAGTTCACTCATTTGAACTCCTACCACATCTTCTAATTTCAAATTATAGGTACCCTACATTTCCTATATGCTGTGACTTTGATATAGACTTCTCTCATGGGAACTCATACCACATCTTCTAATTTCTAATTATAGGTACTCTACATATCCTGTATGTTGTGACTTTGATGACGAGTTATCTCATTCAGACTCATATCACATCTTCTTATTTTTAATTATAGGTACCCTAAATTTCCTGTATGTTGTGACTTTCATGAAAAGTTCTCTCATTGGAACTCATACCACTTCTACTTATTTCTAATTATAGGTACGTTACTTTTTCTGTATGGTGTGACTTTGATGGAGAGTTCTCACATTGGAACTCATACCACATGTACTTATTACTTAATATAGGTACATTCCTTTTCCTGTATGGTGTGACTTTGATGGAGAGTTCTCTCATTAGATCTCATACCACATCTTCCTATTTTTAATTATAGGTACTCTACATTTCCTGTATGTTGTGACTATGATGTAGAGTTCTCTCATTGAAACCAATACCACATCTTCTTATTTCTAATTATAGGTACCCTACTTTTCTGTCTTTTGTGACTTTAATGGAGAGTTATCGTATTGAAACTCATACCACATCTTCTTTTTTCTAATAATAGGTACCCATCATTTCATGTATGTTGTTACTTTGATGGAGAATTATTTCATTGAAACTCCTACCACATCTTCTAATTTCTAATTAAAGGTACCCTACATTTCCTATATGCTGTGACTTTGATATAGACTTCTCTCATGGGAACCACATCTTCTAATTTCTAATTATAGGTACCCTACATTTCCTGTATGTTTTGACTTTGATGAAGAGTTATCTCATTCGAACTCATACCATATCTACTTATTTCTAATTAAAAGGAACCCTACATTTCCTCTATGTTGTGACTTTGATGGAGAATTATTTCATTGAAATTCATATCAAATATTTTTGTTTCTAATTATAGATACCCTACATTTCCTGTGTGCTTTGACTTTGATGGAGAATTATTTCATTGAAACTCATACCAAATCTTCTTTTTTTCTAATTATAGGTTCCCTACATTTCCTGTATGTTGTGTCTTTGATGTTGAGTTCTGTTATTGGAACTCCTACCACATCTTCTTATTTCTAATTATAGGTACCCTACATTTCCTTTATGCTGTGACTTTGATATAGACTTCTCTCATGGGAACTCATACCACATCTTCTGATTTTTAGTTATAGGTACCCTACATTTCCTGTATGTTGTGACTTTCATGAAGAGTTCTCTAATTGGAAATCATACCACTTCTACTTATATCTAATTATAGGTACCCTACATTTCCTGGCTGTAGTGACTTTGATGTAGAGTTCTCTCATTGGAACTCATACCGCATCTACTTATTTATAATTATAGGTACCCTACATTTCCTGTCTGTTGTGACTATGATGTTAAGTTTTCTTATTGGAACTCATAACGCATCGTCTTATTTCTAAATATAGGTACCCTACATTTCCTTTATGTTGTGACTTTGATGTAGAGTTCTCTCATTGGAACTCATACCGCATCTACTTATTTATAATTATAGGTACCCTACATGTCCTGTCTGTTGTGACTTTGATGCTAAGTTTTCTTATTGGAACTCATACCGCATCGTCTTATTTCGAAATATAGGTACCCTACATTTCCTTTATGTTGTGACTTTGATGTAGAGTTCTCTCATTGGAACTCATACCGCATCTGCTTATTTAAAATCATAGGTACCCTACATTTCCTGTCTGTTGTGACTTTGATGCTAAGTTTTCTTATTGGAACTCATACCGCATCGTCTTATTTCTAAATATAGGTACCCTACATTTCCTTTATGTTGTGACTTTGATGTAGAGTTCTCTCATTGGAACTCATACCGCATCTACTTATTTATAATCATAGGTACCCTACATTTCCTGTCTGTAGTGACTTTGATGTAGAGTTTTCTTATTGGAACTCATACCGATTCTACTTATTTATAATTATAGGTATCCTACATTTCCTGTCTGTAGTGACTTTGATGTAGAGTTTTCTAATTGGAACTCATACCGCATCGTCTTATTTCTTAATATAGGTACCCTACATTTCCTGTCTGTAGTGACTTTGGTGTAGAGTTTTCTTTAAGAACTCATACCGCATCGTCTTATTTCTTAATATAGGTACCCTATATTTCCTGTATGTTGTGACTTTGATGTAGAGTTTTCTTATTGGAACTCAAACCTCATCGTCTTATTTCTAAATATAGGTACCCTACATTTCCTATGTGTTGTGACTTTGATGTAGAGTTTTCTTATTAGACCTCATACCGCATCGTCTTATTTCTAAATATAGGTACCTCACATTTCCTGTATGTTGTGATGGTGAATGATCTCATTAGAACTCATATCACATTTATAATATACACTTCTTATGAGTTTTCAAAATATAGATGTGATCGATTTACGAACATATAAAATACATTGGTCATGATGACATCACTTTCCATTTTCTAGATTTAAAATTCAAGTGTTGGCAGACCTGAAACTAAATTTTGATTTGTTAGTGTTGCTGGCCGTACTTTTTACTCATTGGGATTATAATAGGAGTTTTCTCATTGGATCTCATACCACATCTATACATTTCTAATTATAGGGTTCCTACATTTCCTGTATGTTGTGACTTTGAAGGAGAGTTCTCTTATTGGAACTCATACCACGTCTTCTTATTTTTAATTATATCTACCCTTCATTTCCTGTATGTTGTGACTTTGGTGGAGAATTCTCTCATTGGAACTCATACCACATGTACTTATTTCTAATTATAGGTACGTTACTTTTCATGTATGGTGTGTCTTTGATGGAGAGTTCTCTCATTGGAACTCAAACCACATCTTCTTATTTATGATTATAGATACCCTACATTTCCTGTCTGTTGTGACTTTGATGTAGAGTTTTCTTATTGGAACTCACACCTCATCGTCTTATTTCTAAATATAGGTACCCTACATTTCCTATGTGTTGTGACTTTGATGTAGAGTTTTCTTATTAGACCTCATACCGCATCGTCTTATTTCTAAATATAGGTACCTTACATTTCCTGTATTTTGTGATGGTGAATGATCTCATTAGAACTCATATCACATTTATAATATACACTTCTTATGAGTTTTCAAAATATAGATGTGATCGATTTACGAACATATAAAATACATTGGTCATGATGACATCACTTTCCATTTTCTAGATTTAAAATTCAAGTGTTGGCAGACCTGAAACTAAATTTTGATTTGTTTGTGTTGCTGGCTGTACTATTTACTCATTGGGATTATAATAGGAGTTTTCTCATTGGAACTCATACCACATCTATACATTTCTAATTATAGGGTTCCTACATTTCCTGTATGTTGTGACTTTGGAGGAGAGTTCTCTTATTGGAACTCATACCACGTCTTCTTATTTCTAATTATACCTACCCTTCATTTCCTGTATGTTGTGACTTTGATTGAGAGTTCTCTCATTGGAACTAATACCACATCTTCTTTTTTTCTAATTATAGGTATCTTTCATTTCCTGTATGTTGTTACTTAGTTGAACAGTTCTCTTATTTAAACATATACCACATCGTCTTATTTCTAGTTATAGGTACCCTACATTTCCTGTCTGTAGACTTTGATGTAGGATTTTCTTATTGGAACTCAAACCACATCTTCTGATTTGTATTTATAGGTACCTTACAATTCCTGTACGTTTTGACTTTGATATATAGTTCTCTCATTGGAACTGATACAGCAACGTCTTATTTCTTATTGTAGGTACCCTACATTTCCTGTAGGGTGTGACTTTGATTGAGAGTTATCTCATTGGAACTCATATCACATCTTCTTATTTCAATTTAAGGTACCTTACATTTCTTGTACGTATGTTGTGACTATGATGTAGAGTTCTCTCATTGGAACTCATACTTCATGTACTTATTTCTAATTATACATGTTATAGGTACGTTACTTTTCCGGTATGGTGTGACTTTGATGGAGATTTATCTCATTGGAACTCATATCACATCTTCTTATTTCAATTTAAGGTACCTTACATTTCTTGTACGTATGTTGTGACTATGATGTAGAGTTCTCTCATTGGAACTCATACCACAGCTACTTATTTCTAATTATAGGTACGCTACATTTCCTGTATGTATTTAATTTGATGGATAGTTCTCTCATTGGAACTCTTACCACTTCTACTTATTTCTAATCATAGGTACCCTACATTTCCTGTATGTTGAACTTGCTGACGAATCATCAACAGCCGTTCCCTATGCATGTGGAAGGAACAATGAACTGATGAAAGCTTTATACAAGGGTGGCAATGTCATCATGACAGTCAAAAAAGGTAAAGGAATGAATCTGAACTTTCTGTCTACAAATAATTTGATTGGTCAAACAAGTCTACAACTTGCTCTATCAATGTGATGTTAAATGATTTGAAAAAAAAACAAAAAAGTGTAGATAGAGGTCAATAATGATGTGAAAATATGCAAAAATGCATAGTGTTACATTGCCCTGAGGGACGACATCAAAAGATCAGTGTAGGATAAAAATAACATAAATCAAATAGTTTGGGAAGGGGGTTGGTGTCAAAAATTACTGCAATTTTTGTTAATCGAAAATCGAGTTAAAGAAATATTTGTTTGGGTTTTGGACTTGTAGATATTGGTGATGTTTTATTTAATAAACTGATAGACTGGTAGGGCACATTAAAAATCTTTTATTTACCGTAGATATATTTTTTTGACTTATGCCCTTGGCTATTTTAAATACGTGCAACACAGTGAAAATTGGAAATCAGATTGTATATAGCTATACTTTCAAAAAAGCCTTTACTGGTTCGGAACCAGCCATTTTTCAAGGGAAGGGGAGAGTTCCTAACGATATGTCCCTATTCAAGTGCATTGATTGTCCAAAATAAATGGGGGGATTCCAACTCAGAAACCCCTCCCCTGGATCCACCACTGCTTTATTTATTATTGATTGATGTACTTGTAATGTTTTGTTCAATGCTTCGGCTTTTTTTTCTAGGTACATTAACTACTTTTATATCTGTATACGTGTTTTATTAATTAATAATAAATAAACTCATCATAGATACCAGGACTAAATTTAGTACATACGCCAGACGCGCGTTTCGTCTACAAAAGACTCATCAGTTACACTCGAATCCAAAAAAGTTAAAAAGGCCAAATAAAGTACGAAGTTGAGGAGCATTGAGAACCAAAATTCCTAAAAGTTTTCCCATATACAGCTAAGGTTGTCTATGCCTGAGGTAGAAACGCCTGAGTATTTGAAAAAAATCTAAAATTTAACAGTAAATTTATGATAAGTTTGATGAGTTGCTCTCAGATAAACAATTTAAGAAAAATTGTGATTCCTGTTTTATTTTCTATTTCAGAACAAAGTAAATACATTTTTATTTGTATGCCCCATTTATGGGCATTACGGTTTCTGGTCTGTGTGTCTGTTTGTCTGTCCTTTCGTTCGTTCGTTCGTCCATTCGTTCTTTTCTGTTTTTGATGAAGTTGCAGTCCAATCAACTTGAAACTTGGTGCACCTGTTTCGTATGATATGATCGTTCTAATTTAATGCCAAGATTAGAGATTTAAACCAATTTTCACGGTCTACTGAACACTGAATAAGGCGGATAGGGTATCCGTGTACTATAGACACATTCTTGTGTCCACTTTACCTGGTTCGAATAACTTGTTCCTTTGTTTCATCAACAGTTTGTTTCCCTTTAAAACATCTTCTTAGTATCTCAGTTGTCAAATCAAGCACGGTATTTTTCCATAATTAGCCTTTTGTTTTATTATCAGCCATTTCACAACACAAAAATTACTTTGCCATAAATAAATCACTATGTTCTATTGTTGCTGGGGAAATTAAATGTGCCGACTTAAAATGTTAACAATAAAAAACAAATTACCTTGTAGTAAAATTAAATCTTGTGTGAGGTTACAGGTACACAGTACTGGCAACACATTCACCAAGTTGCAGTCTTATGATCTGTGTTTCATTTCCCCTTTTCCTTCCTTAACTGTGTGCTATATCCTTGAAAGCTGAAGTAAGATGATATATATTTACTTCTTAAGCTTGGAGAAAGAATTGTTTATTTTTGTATAGTAAAGTTTTTATTCACAAGTAACACTATGATTTGTTTGTTTTTTGGTTAAAAAAAAAGTCATTAAATTCCAGTTTTCTCTTATTTGAATAAATTGGCAAATAGGAATTAGAAAATTCATTCGTTTTAATGCGTTTTCATTAGTTTTCATGGAATGCATTTTCTTTGTAATTTAGTATTCATATGAATGACAATCTGATACTTTTTAATTGAAAAAAATCTAAACTGAAATAATTCAGTTAGCAAATTGTCACCACTTAGACAGTACTGCGTGCCTTACACACATTTCCCTAAAATAAACTTAATTATTTGTACTTTGAGGGCAGATGCTTGCTTTTACAATATTTTAACAATTATATTAGAAAGTTTTTCGCAATACTTTACATAGTCCCTTTACAAAAATAATTGTACAAAGAATATTGATCCAAGTTTTAAACTTAAAAATGTAAGGTATAAGGTTTTAAAATGAACACCAACCTTAACAAAAATACATCTATTTCCTATGTTAGGTAATTTCTACCACAATACTGTTTATCTATTTATAGAATTATACTTTCTGTTTCAGTTACCAATCCTAGTCATGTTAAACCAAAGGTTCTATTCAGCCAGGATGTGACAGGCTTGTTAGGTGGAGAAGTAGAACTTCAATGTATCTTCTCTGGATAGTATGTATTCTAAGTCTTAAGCTATTAAAGACTATTTTGAATCAGAAATTAAGAATATTTTATTTATGAGATAGCTTTTTATTTTCTTCAATTAACTCTTGTCATCTGTCATTGTCATTGTCAGTCAACTTTATAAAAATTCTTCTCAGAAACTTAAATTTCAAAATGAGCTTAAAAACATTGCCAGTGTATTGTTAGCTTTCAAGTTAATATTTTTACTCATTAATCGTGTCCTTTTAATTCATGCGCGCAACATTGAATTGATCTGGGTTACAAAAGTTTTAGGCGTTATAAGATATTCAAATGTGACGTGCTTCTTATGCTTAATGAATAAACCCATGCTCTAAATCCAATAGAATATCTTTGCACATGCGTATAATGACTACTGCAGAATAAGAATAATGCATTTGATCAAATTGGCATGCATTTAATATATTTCATTAACTTAAACAATTCTAAAAATGATGCACATATTGTAACTTATTTATTTATTATGACTATAATGTGTTGCATTCCGAAATTGACATACATGTATTTGACCCAGATACAACATCTGTTCATGCTGGATGTTCAAAAACTCCTCCCTCTGAAAAATCACAGTGCTAGCTGTTTGCTTCTTTACAAACAAAAAAGGGAGGTTCATAGAAGAGCATATACAATCGCTTATACACATCGGCCATAGACATTACCTTAAGATGGTACCTAAAACTACAGGGAGATAACTCTGTAAATTCAGATTAACGTTTTAATAACGTTGTGTTGTAAAGGGAATACTAAGCTTTTCAGTGATCAAAATTGGTGTTTGTCAAACTGCTATATAACCTGTGTATTTTTTCTGATTTTTTTTTTTTATTTTTGTTAAAGGGTCAAAACAAATACTTTGTCAAAATTTTATGAAAATTAAAAGAGCCAAATTAATTTTAGTGAAGTGTTGGGTACCACCTTAATTGTCCTAATCAGAATCAAAATAATTGATACAAGCTATACGTTATTTTTGTTTTAACATGGGTAGGCATTATATTCGAATAATCACGAATATAACGCATACCTATGTTAAAACAACAATAAAATATAGCTTTCACCAATTATTTCTTAATTAAAAAAAAAATAATGTAACATTAAAAAGTAAAACACTTTGAAATTTCTTTTTGTGCGATTTACTTAAAAATAAACAAACTTTTTTATGAATAATGTTTGTGAATGGAAACCGTATGATTGGAACACCCCCTTTGGCACCATCTTTTCAAAATGGCTGGATCAGACCCTGATAAGTTGGCTTTTAGTCTAAAAAAGCACAAAAGACTGACTCATTAGTGCATGCATTTGCTATAAAAAAAAAAAGAAGATGTGGCATGATTGCTAATGAGCCAACTCTCCACAAGAGACCAAAATGACACAGAAATTAACAACTATAGGTCACCTTACGGCATTCAACATTGAGCAAAGCACATTCCGCATAGTCAGCTATTAAAGGCACCGAAGTGACAATGTAAAACAATTCAGACGAGAAAACTACCGGCCTTATTATGTAAAAAAAGGAACAAAAATAAATATGTAACACATATTAAACAAACGACAACCACTAAATTACAGGCTCCTGGCTTTGGACAGACACATACATATATAATGTGGCGGGGTTAAACAAGTAAGCGGGATCCTAATCCTCCTCCTTACCTGGGACAGTGGCATTACAGTAAAACATAAGAACGAACTATACAAATCAGTTGAAAAAGTCTTAACTCATCAGACAAACAAAAATACAAGTAGACATTGCCGGGTACTTGTACATCCCAACAACAAAAAGACACTAGGTACAAATCTGAGAGTACTCACAGTTAACTGACAGCTAGTCCAAAGCTACTAACAACTAATAAAAAATCAAGCAAATAAGACTAAATTATCAATCCGTACACATCCAACATCTAATGACTTAGTGTAAAGACGTCATAGTCAGTCAGAGAAAACATGACCTTGTGCAATGTCAATATACTGGTATCGACAGATTGTATTTCTATGAATCTGTATATGTATATAACATACTAGTAACATTTAATTGGCTTTTAATTTACTAATAACAAAACTAATATTTACCAATAAAAACAATATTCAATGATCTTATTACGGTGTAGAATTGGTAACCTTTTGTAATAAGTTTATTTAAAGGAGCAATAAGTGTACCAGGACCATTTCTTAATTTCCGGGTATGGTTAACAACATTTCCGTAAAAAATGAGGATCTGCTATTCCGTTTGAAATACGTTTTCTACAGGTACAACCAAACTTCAAAACCAAATCTTTATATCTATGTAAAAAAATAAATAAAGGTTTTAAGTAAATTATGGTAACAAAATCCCTGGTTTAAGGTGGTACCTAACACTACAGGGAGGTAACTCTGTAAAGTCAGCTTAACGTTTTAATTACATTGTGTTGTAAAAGGAAAATTAAGCTTCTCAATGATCAAAATTGGTGTTTGTCAAACTGCTATATAACCAGTGTAATTTTTCTGACAAAACGGTTGGTCAAAATTTTTTGAAATTTTTATATTTTTGTTAAGGGTTAAAGTAAATACTTTGACAAAATTTTATGAAAATTAAACGAACCGAATTAATTTTAGTGAAAGTGTTGGGTACCACCTTAATACTAATTGTTTCTATTTGCAAATTTGATCATTTCATTTCATTTTATTTAATGTTCATTTATGTATTCCAGTCCATTGCCAGAAATTGCGTGGTTTTCACCTGAAAACACGAGTATACAGCCAAGCAGCAAGTACAGTTTCGTGGGCGGAACTTTTAGAAGAAACCTTAAGATTAAAACGCTAAGTGGCAGTGATGAGGGATCATACATCTGTTCAGCAATCAACAGAAGGGGTAAAGTGAACGCCAGGATATATCTCAATGTTACATGTAAGTATTGTACCACTCTTTTTCTCCAGTAAATAAAGTTTCTTTTAAGGATTCACTAAAGGAAAATTCAAAAAAAAAAAAAAAAAAAATTGATACTACCGTAGTAGGCAGTATATATATATAGTATCTAGTTCATTTAAACTCTATTGGAAATAAAAGTCTCAAGGGCAATCATATTACATCTCCTTAATTTTATATTCATATTTTAAGGAATCACATTTAAGCAACATGTAAACGAGATTTTATAATAATTTCTGATAAAAAAAATGTTGGTTTTTTTATTTATTTTGTTAGATTACTAGATATGCATGATTATTTGTGGAGTTAAAACAACCTTAATAATTTTGGATGTGTTGGTATTTGAAAACTTATTTTTTTTACATACCTGCTGAGTTTCATATATCTGGTTATTTTCACACCTGGATTTGTTTTGTAGTAAGAAGGCCTAAAGACGTCCATTTCAATTTTTAGCCTTGTTATTTTCACCTGTTTCAAATTTTTTAGCCTTGCATTTAGATTAACGATAAATTATTCATGCAGCATACATTTTATGGTGAAATTGTTTTACTGATGTTTGAATTGAAAAAGACTGACTGAATTCACAGTACAATTCCTGCGATACAATACATCAAACATTAAAAAGTGTTTGTTACAGAGCAAAAACTATGATGTTTCAGTGTTATAAATAATTTGGAGAATGAAAACAGACTTTTTTCATCATAAATACCAATGACTGCATATCATACTTGATTGAGTTAAGTCTGCCAATTGATATTTTATCGTATGTTTTTTCTATGTTGTGATGTTATGCTATTGTTTCAGAAAAAGGGAGAAGGTTTGGTACCATTAAAACGTTTAATCCCGTTGCAAATGTTTGCACCTGTCCTAAGTCAGGAATCTGATGTACAGTAGTTGTCGTTTGTTAATGTAATATATACGTGTTTCTCGTTTCTCGTTTTGTTTATATAGATTAGACCGTTGGTTTTCCCGTTTGAATGGTTTTACACTAGTAATTTTGGGGCCCTTTATAGCTTGTTGTTCGGTGTGAGCCAAGGCTCCGTGTTGAAGGCCGTACTTTAACCTATAATGGTTTAATTTGGATGGAGAGTTGTCTCATTGGCACTCACACCACATCTTCCTATATCTATTTGAATCTATCTTGCTAACTTAGTTGAGGGTTGAATAACGAATTTACACATTAAACATTTGACAAAATTCTGCTTTCAAATAACTGGTTTTAGTATCTTCTCACTAAAGCATCATAGTGTATTTGTGTAATATTATGAGGTGAACTTTTTAATATTTAAACAACAGCGAAACCTAGATTTCCAGAAGGTCAGATATTCGAGTCTCAAGTTGTCCCACGCGGAGACAATGCTGTGTTCAGGTGTAATATGGAATCCATGAGGTATGAGATTCATCCAACAAGGCCAATTTGGAGAAGGAATGGCATAGAATTGAACCCTAGGCAAAGTAAGTTGTTAGTCTTCAAGATATAGGCATATAAATTATCAGCATTTCTACTTAGTTATGATTTAAAAATCATTCAGTACCTAAATATAAGTAGCCATGGGTTTTTTTTAACTTCTATATTGATGCTGTTGCCTAGATAGAACTAGGGATTGAGGGGCACAGCTGTTTTAAACTGAGGGCTAACATGACTAGAATTAAAGGCTTGAGGGGCTTGGCTGTTTTGAATTGAGGGTTAACACAACTTCAAGTCTGACAGGAAACTACATGGTTCATTTTTTTTTTATAGAAATTAAAATATATGGTAAAATTTAATTATGTGTATTTTCTGGAATTATTGTACTGTATTATTTGGTTGTACTGCATATGATTTTTGTCCGTGAAAAATATTTTATTTGTCCTCCAGAAAACGACTATAAGATAATAGGAGAGTTGTGCCCCTCAATTTTTGGAAACCTACAAAACTTTGATGAGTACTAAATTGTTTACGTAATTATTCTGTGAAACCTGAATTTCTTACTATTTTTTAATTCTGATTTCAAATATTTTTTGGGTGTAGCAACATATTTCATCTAAAAAAAAGTAATGTGTAATTATCGTGTGATCTTTGATTTTTGTAGTTGGCAGCAGTTCTTCGCAGAAGTATCATTTAAGTGATGATGGAACTATTCTCACCATAAAAAATGTACAGAACCCAGGTGACTCGTGTAATATAATGTGTCAAACTTCAAACGTCATAATTGATGTAAATGGTGATGATGCTGAAGCTTCCACTTACGCTGATGCTTTTCTACGGGTTATAGGTAAGGATAATATATATACAGATTAACCTGCCTAATCAGACACCTGAGTATTCGAACACCCTGCTTTACTTACATTGTTTTCTGGTCCCCAAGGGTGTCAGATAACACAGGTTTCACTGTTTGAGGGATTTTCTCAGCGTTTTTGGGTCTTGGGCTAATTTATCAGTCAGGTTGTTATCTTTTTTAACACATTACTCATTTCCTTTCTGAATTTTGTAAGTTCAGAGATGATTGAGTCATTTATTATTGCAATTAATTTAGAGAATGGACCAAAATGTCAGATTTATCTTTATGACTCCAGGAAATATGTCTTTATGAGTTATCAGAATGCTTGTTCTAATTATTATGATAGGAAACCCTGTTGCATTATTGTAAATTATAGAAACATAGCAATAATTTGAGAATTGACGGTAAACTTTTCACTTGTTAACAATAAATTAAAAATGATGCATACTTTAAAATAGTAGTCAGTTTAATGAAAAACTTTGCATAGGTTTTATATTTTAATGATAGAAATTACAGATTGTATCAAATTTGTGGCTTCATTATTTGTATTGTTTTTGGGATTTCATATTTCATAGACTTCAGGGGTGCAGGTATTTAAATAGTTAAATGATTCCTACAATTTTTTTATATGCCTGTATGCAGAATGTGGCAAACAACATATCCACTTAAAGGCAAATTTTAAATCCAAGAACATTGGCACCTGAATTAACAGAAGTAAAAGTGAAATACGAAGTTATTCCGTCATGTCGTGATCTATGCTCATTTTAACATCAGTAGGCATTACCGTATAGCAGATTATTTTCGCGGGTGTGAAATTTCGCGATTTTCATTGAATAAGGTATACGAAATATTTTTGCGATTATTATTTTGGCGGTTTCGAAACTTTATCAATACCGTTGCATGTATACTTTTAAATTGGCGGAATTTATTTTGGCGATTTTGTTCTATCCACGAAAATAAGCGAAAATGTACACCCCGCGAAAATAACCCGCTATACGGTATATGTGTCGATATTTTACACTGAGGGTTCTAAGTAACATGGTTTATTTGTAGATGAAATATTAGCTAAAGGAATTGCAATTTTTAACTGTTCATGCTTTTCTTTTGAATTTCAGATCCAATTACAGTACAACTTCTTACACAGTCTCAGTTTGAAATAGATGCACCCGAACCGTTGAGTATGACATGTAGTGCTACCACCGATCCATCCGTACCAAAACTTTCCTTTAAGTGGTCTCTATTGGGAGCCGATAATGTCACGTACTACGATCACAACACACTGACGAGTAAGCCGTTCGTCAGCTTTAATATAGACATGACAAATCTTACCATTGATCCAGCCATGGTTAAAATGGACAATGATGATGACAAGGTCCGAGCGGTCACTGGAACGTACCGAGTCAATATTTCACATACACATGACTGGGAAATGATCAGCTTTGAAATTACGAGTAACATTAAACCTGCAATCAGTAAGTTTTAGTAATAAACATATACTTTATTCCCTGCTATACAGGATTTACTTTCCACATTAATGAAACGTCGTATGGTACCCTAAAGTTGCATTTATCCACAGAAATTGTCTTATTTGCAATCATACATCGTCTTCTTATTTTACTGAAATCAGAAAAAATTGGGATACAATATTATAGAAAAAGCAAGTTCTCCAAACTAACAATATACAAATGAGTTAATCCTTTACCGGAAGTAAAAAAATACTTGGAATACTTGTGTAAAGAGTAGAAAAGTCAAATGTAAACTATCCTGGTTTCACTTTTTAACTATTTACAGGAGGCCTCCATTGTAATTTATTTCTGCTGTGTTAACATAATTTTTCTATTTTTCAGAAGCCCCTGCTGGTTTTGACCTGTGGATAATTGGAGTTATTTTAGGAGTAATAGTTCTACTGATTGTCGTTATCGTTATCATCTGCACCTTATACAGAAACAGAGGAAGAAAAAAACCAGGTCAGTAAAGGAATTACTTCCCTTGAATAGACCTCTTCACAAAGGAGGAAAATATCCAGGTCAGTAAAGAAGCAACTTCTCTTTTACAGACCTCTCCACTGTGGGATGTTTGTAAGTTTATAGCCAGACTCATTATTGTGGGTTGTAATGTTATTATGTTTCTTTATGAAAACTGAAATAAGTGTTAAATTCTATGTAGAATGTTAAATGCTGTTGCTGTTTTATTTCTGGATGAGATTATTCAAGGGTTCAGTTTAATATTTCAACATATGTGTTTATTTCTAGTGGTCAGATTTATAATTTTTAATTTTTTTTTTTTTTTAGTTGATAAAAAGAAAGACAGTAGTTTTTCTGATTTATCTAGGGCGTAAGTAGTTTATTTTCTATTTAGATACATTTTTTGTACTTAAATTAAGACTTTCATCTGATAGTTACAACCATGTCAAAATGTCTTTTTACAGAGGTGTCTACATAACAACTATAGTAAAATATAGACTGATTTGGAATTTTTGTCTTGAGGTTCACAAATTTTCTTCTGTACAATTTAAATTCAATTGAGTTATATTAATGTGCAAAAATAGGATAATATAATTTCTTCTGATCCATATTGTTTTAGTATCGTTCTTAAATGTGTACAGATCTGTTCTTGTTAAGTTACAAACATTACAGTATCTTTTGGTACATTGATAGCTGTGTGGTCCTAAGTTCAACTACTGTATAACTAGAATTTCAACACTGAAGTTGTGAGTTACAAAACCATATGTGGTAAGTGCAATCCACTCTAATTCTTATTGACTACGATTGTCAGTTTTCCTACAGTTGTTCTCTCCATGCACGTGACTTCTTCCACTAAAAACAAATGAGCACCATAAAATATTCATAAGGGCTGAAAATGGTGTTAAACAGCTTGCAAGCAATTAGGTGTTACATGTGGAACAGGAGTTGTCTACCCTTCGGGAACACTTGAGATTATAATGGTCTGTTTGTTTTTTTCTTCGTGAGATATGGCGTTGTCAGTATTATTTCGATCTATGAGTTTGACTGCCCCTCTATTATCTTTTACCCTCCTTTCAATCAATACAGTAATTATTTTATTTTCAAACAGGGACGGAGAAAAGACTCCCTTGGACAAAATATCGTTATCTGATGTCGTGAAGCCGTTGAAAAGTGACGACGACAGTTCGACGGGAGATAGCGATGACGATGCTGATATGACCAAATTAAACGAAGACAGATCGTTTAGATGAATATACATAGACAAAAAAGGCCAAGATCAGACTTCTGTACATCACAATCACCTGTCTAATATATATGTATAGATACTAGATAAAATGTTCTAAAATCAAAGTGCACACAGTACTAAGAACAGGTTCTATTGTAAAAGTGCTTGCAATTCTGTGTTTATAGATTTTGAAATGACAGTTCATGCAGGACTATTGGAATAGGTTCTTCCTTTAATAAAAGCACTGGAAGTGCTATTCAAGTAAAACCAACAGTATTCTTAGTTTAGGTTTACTTTTGAAAAAAAATGAATGAATTCTCTAACTCAATTTCTATCAGGAAATTCGGATGAACCATATAAACATGATCTTTCTAATATTAGTAAAAGTATTGAGTTATAATTCATAAAACATATGTAGTTTTAATTGATTTAAATCAAATTATATTCAACTTTTTCACAGTAATTTAGTAAGTGATTTTGTTTTGAAAATATACCTAAACATTTGCAGAAACTAAGTGATATTTGATGCAATGATTTCATATTTTAAAGTACTACGATCTCATTATATGTTATCATCATTTTATTTTTCATTTTTATTTTAATGTTGACAAATGTCTGTGCTATATGATATTTAATCTTGTATATAAGATTAAATTTATATAAAGTAAATTTGAAAAAAGATAATGATGTTTGTGTATTCATAGGGGTAAGCAATAAAAATTATCATTGATTAAATATCATTTCATTTTAATAAATGAGTAATGCATTATGTGCTTTATGAAAACTATTTATGACAAAGTCTAAATTTTTAAAATTTCCAATTTCCTTATATTTATCTGACTTTCTTAAGAATTTGTTTCATCGGTGGAGGATTATCCCATTGTAAGATTAAAGATCTCTAGAAATTTTACTCTATGTAATTATGATTGTAAAAAACTCTTTTGAATGTAAATTCACAAGGACAATCAACAAGAAATATTGAGCACCTTCCTGTACATTAAATAATTTGGTGTTGTCGCCCTTTATTGTTTATCTATTTGTACATATCTTATTTTGGAATCCAGGGAAATCGTTTTGTCTCATTATTTTGGTTGATGGGAAGTTTCGTATATAATTAAACAACACTTTCGAATTAAATGGCAAAGTGAATTTAACTGGAGAACCATTTTAATAGGACTTTGCAAAGCTGGTGTTCACCTTCTGTCCAGAAACTATATAGACAATATGTAATTTTCATTTTCTATACAAGTTTTGACTTCTATGATATTGTTCATGTTTACTTGAATTTAAAAGTACAATGTTTTGTATTTATAGATTTTCTTCACTTTTGATTTAATTCTTTCCTTTTTCAAATTCTAATTTTTGTAAGGCCACGTAAAACCTTTAAAAAATCTATAAAGAAGATTGCTTATTAGAAAATATTGAAACACAGTTTTTATGATTTTAAAATTACATATATTTTTCAAATTTTTTTTGAGGAATACTATTTCATGATTTCATTTTTTTTACTTCTGATTTAGCTAATTTTTTCATTGACAGAAAGATCATGTGACATTATACGAATCATTTTTTAAATTATATGCATTCTACCTACAACCACAAATTTTTAAAGTGTTATTCTTATTTTTCTAAGACACAACCAATATTGACAAATTATCATATGATAGACTTGAAATCCATAATCTCCCATTTTGTTTGATATTAAAGTTTTGTACTTTTAATTTAATTTATACCATGACCTTTGATATAGTATATACATCTCCCACTTTGTTAGGTATTTAAATTTTGCACATTTTAGTTTGTTTATAACAAGACCATTGATTTATTAAAGAAATCTCCCATTTTGTTTGAAATATTAGTTTTGCACTTTTCAGTTTGTTTATAACAAGACCATTGATATATTATACAAATCTCCCATTTTGTTTGATATTTAAGTTTTGCACTTTTTATTTTTAGTTTGTAATGGGACCCTTGCTTTACTATGAAAATCTCCCATTTTGTTTGATATATAAGTTGTGCAATTTAGTTTGTTTATAACAAGACCATTGATATATTAAACAAATCTCCAATTTTTTTAACATTTTAGTTTTGCACTTGTTATTTTTAGTTTATAAGGAGACCATTGATATGTCACACAAATCTCCCATTTTGTTTGATGTTTTAGTTTTGCACTTTTTATTTTAACTTTATATAATGAGACAATTGATCTATTATACAAATCTTCCATTCTACTTGTCTAAGTTTTACACTTTTAATTTTTAGTTTATCATGAGACCATTGATTTATTATACAAATCTTCCAACTTTATTTTATGCTTAAGCTTTACACGTTTTATTTTTAGTTTATAATGAGACAATTGATATATTATACAAATCTTCTATTTTGTTTGATGTTTATTTTTTGAATTCTTGAGAATTGAAGTTAAGATGCGGCAGACACTGCACAGATGATGAAATAATTTTTGTAAAAAGAAACGAGAGCTTTGTAACAAACCATGTATTTTTTTTATCAAAGATTTAAAAACAACACGTTTAATAATTTCTTGCGTCCGAAGCTCTTTTCTTGATTTAATTTCATCAGGAACACTCAAAGCCAAACATTTGAAATCCGAGGATGTATAAGTACCGAAACCGTTGAAGAGCTATATGTCAAAAATACCTAAAATAAATAGCCAAATTCATCTAAAGCCAACTTTGCCTGAGGGAGTTGAAACCTTGTTTCTTAATATTTTTAAAGTTTATAAATGGACAATATTTAGTAAAGTTTGTTAAATCATGTCAGTAAATTGTGCTAATCTGTCATCTCCATATCACTTTCCAAATGCAATACAAGGTACATGTGTGTTTTCTACAATGTACTTTGTTTCATGTCTTCCCTGTTTAAAGTGTATTGCACACAACAATAAATTGAAATAGTATCAGGTTTCCTTTTCAAATTAATTTCATTTGGCACTTGATTCTAGCATAAAACATATTTTCAAGGAAATCTGAATTCTTAAAAGTCTGTCATTTTTAGCTCACCTGCCCCTGAATTGGTAATTTAGGGAAATTTTGCTGTTTCAGTTATTATCTTGAATATTATTATAGATAGAGGTAAACTGTAAACAGCAATAATGTTAAGCAAAGTAACGATTTACAAATAAGTCAACAGGAACAAAATGGTCAGTTGACCTCTTTAGGAGTTATTGCCCTTTATAGTCAATTTTAAAACCATTTTTCGTAAATCTAAGTAATCTTTAAGAAAAATCTTCTCCTATAAAACTACTGGGCCAAATTAAACCAAACTTGGCAAAAATGATCATTGAGGTATCTTGTTTAAAATTGGTGTCGTGTCCCGGCCAACCAACCACGATGGCCGCCATGGCTAAAAATATAACATAGAGAAAAATACAGTTTTCGGCTCCTAACTCAAAAACTAAAGCATTTAGAGCAAATCTGACGGAGTAAAATTGTTTATTAGGTCAAGATCTATCTGCCTTGAAATTTTCAGATGAATCCGACAACCCGTTGTTGGGTTGCTGCCCCTGAATTGGTAATTTTGGCGAAATTTTGCTAATTTTGGTTATTATCTTGAATATTATTATAGATAGAGATAAACTGTAAACAGCAATAATGTTCAGCAAAGTCAGATTAACAAATAAGTCACCTGACTGAAATGGTCAATTGACCCCCTAAGGAGAAATTGTCTTTTATAGTCAATTTATAACAATTTTCCTAAAATTTGTATATTTTTACTAAATATTTTCCACTGAAATACTGGGCCAAGTTCATTATAGTTAGAGATAATTGTAAGCAGCAAGAATGTTCAGTAAAGTAAGATGTACAAAGGCATCACCATCACCAAAACACACTTTTGTCATGAATCCATCTACTTCCCTTGTTTAATATTCGCATAGACCAAGGTGATCGACACAGGCTCATTAGAGCCTCTAGTTTAATTATATTTTCTTTTTCAAATAGATTTCATTGGGCCTTTTATTCCTGCATCAAAAATCTCTGTAAGGAAATAGCATTAAAAATCAGGCATTTGTTTTTCTTTTCATGAAATATTGAATTATGGTTGTCATTCTTGCTTTTGCTGCATACCAACATTTATCTGATGCAGTTTTTACTTTACATTAACTACTATTTACTAAGCTACTGAATGAATGACAGTTAATACAAAAAAGAGAGTTCTTCCTCCTGCACATTACCTGGTTTGTTAATATTCTTCACTGTAGCTTAAAATGGCTGAAATATGGTGGAAATGTAAAAGTGATTTCACATTTAGACAGTTTTGATAATCCGGAAATTTTGAGTATGTTTCTAGGTAATAGATTAAACAAATGGATATTGAATCAAAGTTGAGCAGGATTTTAAATTGTCAGTTGTTTAAAGACCAAAGGGTTGGAAATATGATTTGCCTAGTATGTGAAAACACAAGCATATTGACGAAAGGGACCATTGTCTGTTGCATTGTTAGTAAAACTGCACAAAAATGTACTATTCTCTTTCCAAAGTTTTACACAAATAAATAGATTTGACTTAACCACAATATGTCAGTCTGGTTAAATGAAACACTGACAATTGGAATAGCTCCGACATGTACAGGTTATAGGCTTAGTGTATAAGTGTTATGCATTTGCAGCATCTCTGCACTGCTTTGCATGACCCCACATGGTGCTTACTAATGATACAGTTGAAGAGAGCCGTTCTAATATTATAAGGATCTTTCATGTGCTTATTTTGTCAATTCTATTGATTTTCCTATGCAATATGTATAACAAGGCCTCAATTTGATCCCTTTGTTTTAAATATTACAATTCTCTCAAAATAACGAAAAATCTCAGAATTTTTGAAATTTGTCATGGCCTTTAAACATTTTTAGAACAAGAACTACTATTTATTCAGACGTTTTTGTGTGGATTAATTATAGCCGTTATTGAACAATGATCAAAACAGTGAGATTAGTTATTGAGATTGCAGATAATGAGGCATACAAATGATGCTAGCAAATATAAATGCTAATTTCCATTTTTACAAAACTAATGCCGTCACAATAGTTTTTTTTTTTGCATATATAAAAGTTTTTTGGCATATATAAAAACCGCCACAAACATTTTAGAATTAACAGTACTTACTCCTTATAGGTCCATACAGATTAACGTATGGTCTATATCCTTTTACACTATTTATGCAGTTTCAGGGATGATTTAAATGGCTCTTTTCATACTTAATTCTATATAGATGTTGAGATTTGAGTGTTACCTATATAATACTAATTGGAAGTATAATGGAATTTGATGCGACTGTCATACAAGTGAGAGGTTTAGCTAGCTATAAAACCAGGTTCAATCCACCATTTTTTACATTAGAAAATGCCTGTGTCAGGAATATGACAGTTGTTATCCTTTCGTTTGATGTGTTTGGACTTTTGATTTTGCCTTTTGATTTTGGATTTTCTTTTTTGAATTTTCCTTGGAGTTCATTATTTTGTGTTTTTACTGTTTACTATACATAACAAGTATATCTAATTATTTTTTCATCACTTTGCTTTTCAATTTTTAATGAAATTAGTTAGTAGGTGTCTTAGTGTAAATTGGGTTGTGTAGTGATAAGTAGAAATGTAGTTTGAAACGTTCCCTTTAAAAAACATAAGTTAGGCCATATATGACATTATATGCCCTGTGTATGCTCTCATGTTCTTTTTATTATGTACACGTGTGAAAGGTCCATATGATCGTATGACTTTGAAAGGTCTGCAAACTATATTGCTTTCATTATATTGTTTATTTTTGTGAACATTGAATGTGTCCAGTCTGTGCATTGTAATTCCCAAGGCAAAGTATTTTTATTTTTTTATACAAAACAATTCTACGCTGTTTCTCGTCTAATCACTATTACCATGACAAAAAGTGCCCTAATCTGATATTTGAGGGGGATTTAATGCTGCTATGCAACCCTAAAGATGTCCATTTCTTCAGCAATAGTGCCCAGACAGTTTGTTATTTGTTATTTCTGGCTTGCTAGGTCAGCTTTAGGAATGATGATGTAAGGGTTTTGTAAAAACATTAAATATCCAATCAAGTTCTCATTTTTTCTAGGAACGTCATGTGAGGGTGCTTCTAGTCTCTATGACAACAGTGCCAAAACCAGTGACTTTTGCTGGTTTGCTAGGTCAGTCAGGTGACTGGAGTCTATGGTTGCTATGACAACAGTGCCCTACTTAGATCTTAATTACTATGTAGACACGAGGTTTTGTCACATTAAAATTTTCATGTCATAGCTTTACAAATCTTTTTTATAAGAAATCAATTTTCAACAATGTGGCACAAAGTAAGGTAATCTTAAGATTAATCAAATGTGAGGTATAAAAATAAAGTTATCTTTAGCTTTAAATAAATGTTACTATTTTCAGTACGATTTTATATTGCAAAGATAATTTGACAAATACATTGATTTTTCCTTGTCAGCAAATGATTTCCTTTTGGTGAACCTTATGGGTACAGATCTTCTGCTTTACAGTTATTTCCTGATTTACTAGGTCAGTCATGTGACCACATTCCTTGGGTCAAGGACAGCTGATATTGTTTATATATAAATATTTTGAAGTAGATTTTTATAAAAATATTTTGTGGGAAGAAAAAATTGAGACATTCCAAACTCTTAACTTGCAATGATTGAAATAAGCCAGCATTTCTGTTTATGTTTAACATTATATGCGACAGAAGGTCCGAGACCACAATTGTCGTCCCTTGATTTTCGTTGTTCACGAATATAGTCCCTAGTGTTGACAGTGGGTTACTTACCATTAATTTTTATACCCCTTCCAAATTCATTTCTCCATATTTAATGCTTCAAATTGAAGAAGGGGATGAAATTACACTGTAAAAAAAATTGGGTCCCGAATTTTGAAGGAAAGTAGTGATTTGGTCCAACTGAAAATGGATGAAAATTAGCACTTCAGAAGCTGTCAAAAGATTTCAAGACGCCCTAAACATAAAATTGTCCATATTTTGAGTAAGAGCTTATGAAGTTTTCTATAATTTTGATATAATTTGTCCCAAAAGTAGTACAACACACTGTAAAAATTTCACTAAGAAAGCGCAGGTAAGATTTTTTTCAATTTTCATTTATCAGTCAGTTACAAGATGGAAAACCATCCCAACTTCAAAATCTGCTGTTTGGAAGGAAAATCCATCCAAAGCAAAATGGATGGTAATCCCATCCACTGGCGAATTGGATGGCCATGCCATCCATTACCAATTGGATGAAAATCCCTTCCAAAATTCAAGTGCTCTTTTTGGAAGGAATTTTCATCCAGTTCTTGGAGATTTCACATGTGGAAGTTCATATTTTTAAATAAAATAACTTGAACTTCATTTGTGACAATTCTTTAATGCAATGGAACCTGACATTACTGAAAGAATAATTAGAATTGATTGGTCAGTAAAAGGGTACCATGCTTTCCGTCTGAAACCACATTCAGACATATGCCTAAATGTTATTGAGGAACCAAATAATCCATACAGTACAGATGCTATGAGTGTTGTTATGCCATCATTAGTAAATATTCCAACATATCTGCATAATGCAGAGAGTGATTTTGCAGGTCAACATGGTGGACAACAAATGAGAAATATTGCAGGTATGTTTTGTTCTAAGTTATAAATAAATACGAAAATGGGGTATATTACCAATGAGACAATGCCCTATCAAAGACAAAATGACAAAAATCAACAGTCACTATATGGTTAAAACAATGAAAAAACCCATACCGCATAGTCATTATATATATATATATCAGTACGAGTGAAAGGAATGACAAATTTTTCACTGAAATTGTTTTGAATTTCAATGAACAAACATATTCAGTAAATTGTAGATGTCGAAAAATTTCAATGCCACGTACTGTCAAGCATTTAATTAATCATGCATACTAGTTTGAATTACTTTATTTATCAACAAACATTTTCATGATGTTATAATATTCGATTTGCAGTTGTCAGCTAATACTAATTTTTTTTAAACAGGAAGACAGATTGGAAGGGTCCCAGCAAATTTGTGCTCAGGTTTTAAAAATCTACTCCAGAGAAACCTAGTTAACAAGATTTTATGCAAGATCACAGGTCCACCACAACTCTGTTCAAATCCACCGTCACATCAAAGATTTCAGCAAAGGAACAATCCTCGTGTACGAGACAGGCCTGGTGGTGGAGCTGAACTCCCATGTTCATATTATGTGTTCATAAAGAAACAAACATTTGAAGATGCTATGCATGTACTGGAGGCTTCTGTTTATGTTCTTAAAGAACTGCACTAAGAAATAATTGTGGTCTCTGACCAGAAAAGAACTGCAATACGATAACAAATACATGTATTTTGTTATTTTATGCCTTATTCCTACGTTAATATTGCACATGGACTAGTTCATAAAGGGAATTAAGGATCTATTTGATCTGGATGTTTTAGTTCAACACGTCTGTTTACCAGTAGCTTGATAGCAGAAAGTATTGCAAGCTTAGACGTCTGAACCAGTCATTTTAAACATTTAAAGAAATATAAAATTAAATGTTCTTGAGAGGGAAATACTTCTATAGGTAGCATTATCTTAATGGTTTTTTTTACATTGGCAGAGTTGTAAACCAATAAACTTGATATGTTCCTTCTCATTTTCTGGATTGTCTTGATAAAAAGATAAAAGCTTTTTTACAAAACATGTTCTATTCTTTTATACATACATATAAATACAACAACAGTGCCGGTGTTTAAATGTCATTCATCGATTGACAGAAAAGAAATTCGGGTTACAAACTAAACCCAAGGACACACGTAAACTTAAAAAAAACAGCAGAAACTCTATGCAACAAAAACCAACAGCCAACAGAAATAGAAAGAACTACTTTGGATTCATCATTATTCGTTATATACCAATTTTCGTGGGTTTCGTGGGTTTCTTGGAGTCACGAATTCAAATGTTTAGCGAATTACACATTTTCTATAGGTTTTGCATGCAGACATTGACAAAACCACAGAATCAAATATTCACGAAACTGCTATATTCCTGAATTGGTACAGAACAAATCTAAGGGAAAAAAAAGGTGGGTTGAACCTGATTTAATTGCTAGCCACTCCCTCCAATTTTATGACAATGTAGAATAATAGATATACTGCTGAAATTCCAACACTATGTGACATATACCTGCATACTCATGTCAAACCATATTTTGGGTTCCAGATTGAGTGATGGTGCTCTGACTAGTGTAATTTGTATTTAGTTACTTAATATATTTTAATTAATTTTGAGTGTGAATGGGGATTGTCATACATCACATTAATTTGGGAGGTTTGGCTTACTATATGGAATAAGTTATAACCCACTGTTTTCTTAAGAAAATGCCATTTCTAATGTATATGTCATTTGTTTTCTTTCTATTCGTTCTATTGGTTACTTTAGTTTAGCGTCGGATTTTATTTATTCCTCAATTTCAAATTTACCTTGAAGTTTAGTATTTTTGATAATATATACTTTGTTTTACATGTGTAGAATTGGAATTTACCTATAGAATGAAATAAACAATTTATTTCCCCATTTGCGACAATAATAGACTTTTTCGAGATACAGACTTTAGAAAATTTATTATTTTAACGAAAAGTTATTAGGACAGTATGTTTTGGTCAAAAATATAGGTTGGCGTTGTTTTTCTAAGCACTATTTGTACCTTTCTCCCATGCCTATCAATTTTTGAACTTATACGAATGTGTCTCTTCCTAGCGTTTAAAAGACATCTCAAGTTCGTTAGTGCTAAGGAAAATAATTTATTTGGCTTTTGGCATAATGCAGAATGCTCGAAGTCTCTAATAAAAAAAAACAGGCGCACGTATCAACCGTTCATGATTAGCTATACTCTTAATTCTGAATACCATATTATGCTCATAACATGGTTGCGCCAATAAAATCTAATGGTTTATTGTAACCTTTACATCTGTTTGGACTTAACTACTTTACATTATTTAAAAGAAACCATCTCTTGTCCTGTTTTTTTTATTTTATCGTGTGTCTGACACAAAGGTTTCAACAAGTAAATATGTACAGTTTGAATAGTTCTAACTCATTTGTTTATCTATTGTCCTCATTTTGCTTCTTCCATAAAGAATAATACTAATCATTGAAAGCCCAACTGCTTTCTTTTAGTATTTTTAATTCTGCAAATTCAAGCGCTCATACCTATTCATGTCAATTCTTTACATAATTATGTCTGATGTGAACAAAAAAAATCATTACATGTAAGAGCGCACTGGTTTCTGGAAGAATGAAAAAAACGAGAACGGAAAATAATAATCTTAACAACAGACGAATTATATGGTCTTATCTGGTTTTGTCTCGCTTGGCAAAGTCAAAAAGTGAGACAAAGGTATGCTGTTTCCGGCGTCTGCGGCGGCGACAGCGGCGTTAACAATGTATAAGTTTGTGATTAGGTCTAGTTTATGGTGAACCACTATTGGTAAAACAAATACATTTGGTATGCAGGTGTATAAGTATTGGTACATCGCATTGTCATGGAGATTATTTGGCCCCACCAACTTAGTTATGGTCTATTGACTTTGAAACTTTGCTTATTTTTCATGTATTAGTTTTTGGTTAGTTCATTTTATGAGAAACCACTCATGGGGAGTTAATTCTAATTGGTATGCAGTTGCATAAGCATTGGCATATCTCATTTCTTTAGAGTGTATTATGCCCCGCCCCCTCAGCCATGGTCTTTTAACTTTGGAATTTTTGCTTAGTTTTCATGTATAAGTTTGTGATTAGGTCAGGTTATGGGAAACTACTAGTGGTAAGATAATGGTACTTAGTATGCAGTTGCATAAGCATTGGCATATTAGATTTCTATGAAGTTTATGTAGCCCCGCCCCCTCAGTCTTGGTCTATTGTTTTTAAAACTTTTGTTAAGTTTTCATGTATCAGTTTGTGAATAGGTTGGTTGACGGGGAACCATCGTTGGCACATCTCATTTTCATACAAACTATTTGACCCCGTTCCTCAGTTACGGTTTATTGACTTTGAAATTGTGCTTGTTTACATGTGATTATTTGTGTTTTTGTTTGTTGAAAGGGAACTACTTATGATATGTCAGTTGTATTTGGTATGCAGTTGTATTAGAAATGGCAGATCTTATTTCAATGGAGATTATTTAATCATGTACCTTCAGTAATGGTGCATTGACTTTGAATATTTGCAAAACTTACATGTTCAAGTGTTGTTATTTTAATTCCAACCTTTGCATTATCGAAATTACAAAAAAGCGAGACATATATCTGTGATAACAGTTTATTTTTTATTTTGTTTAATATTATTAAATCTTTCAACTTTTTTCTTTGACATTGATCCATTATTCCTTAGTCTTTCAAATTACCTATCTCTTTTTTTAATGAATTACAAGTTATATAGCTATGTTGAAGAAATATACTCATCCTTGTCTGACCATATTCTCGTCCTATTATAAGCTATTTATAATTGATGATGTGGTTATTTCGACCCTGCATGATGTAATTACGTTAGTAATAAGTTATTACAGAGAACCTAAGAATGGTTGTTTTAAAGGTAAATGGTATAAAGCATGCAAGAAAAGCTATGTTTTGTAGGCTGATAACTTGGCAGATGATGTCTGCCTTGACTTTATAGGCATGGTGTGATGATAAAACTTGAGTATAATTTTACTTGTCGATCCTAGGAATTTTGTTGCAGAAAGATCGACATAGGGATAGGGATCCGGTAGCCGCGGCATTAACTAACTTCTTAAAAGCTTTATATTTTAGAAGCTGGAAGACCTAGATGCTTCATACATTGTCTATAGATGTTATATGTGACGAAGTTCCCGTCTGTCACATGTCCATTGTCCTTAACCTCACTTTCATGTGGTTCGTAGACTACTCGAAAAAAATTAGTTTTTTTTTTGTCATGTTAACTTTTCTCTTATTATGAGTAATATGATAACTATACTTGATATGTACGAACCATGCAAGGTCCTCATGATGTCTGTCAGACAGTTTTCATTTGACCTCGACCTAATTTCATGGATTAATGAACAAGGTGAGGTTTTGGTGGTCACGTCCAAATATCTGATCCTATAAGCAATAGGTCTGATATATTTGGTGTATGGAATGATTGTAAGGTGTAAATATGGTGTCATCTGTCCTTGTCCTCATTTTCATGGTTATAGTAAAATTGTTATATTTTGGTCTGTTTTTCTTATACTGTATGCAATAAACGACTTTATTTGGTGTATGGAATGATTTTAATTTTTAGCCATGGCGTTGTCAGTTGATTTTCGATTTATGAGTTTGACTGTCCCTTTGGTATCTTTCGTCCCTCTTCCTAGGTGAACATGTCTAACTGGTGGGTGTTATCTGCCCTTGATCTCATTTTCATGGTTCAGTGATCAAAGTTAAGTTTTTAATGTTTAGTCTTTTTTTCATAGTTTTTACAAAAGATCAACTATATTTGATGTATACAAATATTTCAAGATGAACAAGTCAGTCATGCATGTTTTTTTTTACCTTGGCCTTATTTTCACGTTGCATTGCTCAGTGTTTTTGTGTTTTGATCTATTTTATTATGGGCAATAGGTCAACCTTATCTGTTGTATGTACTGAGTGCAATCTGTATATGTCTGTCTTGCAGGTATGATCTGACTTTGACTTTTGATATTTTGATGGTTCATATGTCATGATAAGTTTTCGTGGTTCATTTTTTCTCTCAGGTACTATAAACAGGTCAACTATATGTAATGCATAGATTAATTTAAAGGTGTTAATGTCTGTCTTGCATGGTTCATCGAACCTCGACATAATTCGCAAGGTTCACTGGTCAATGATAGTTTTCTTGGTTAAGTTTCTTATTAATCTGTAAACGATAGGTCAACTATATTGTGTGTACTGAATGATTTGAAAGTGAACATGTTTTTCTAATTTGGTTAACCTGACATTGACCTCATTTTCTTTTATCATGTTATGTTTATGTGATAACTTGTAGTAAAGCTTTACATTTAGGCCTGTCAACATAATATCAATGGTTAGAAAAGAAGGAGAGTCATTTCAGCGTGTGCACTCTTGTTTTGTGTCTTATATAGGTGTATAAAGATTTTGTATGATCTCAAATGAGACAACTACCAACTAGACATTAAATGGCTTTACTAAACGTGTTGTTTTCAATTTTTTTTTTTTTTAATCATACAAAATCTTCAAACTACTAACCTAATCAAACACTAATAAATGAAAAGAAAGCAGAATTTCAAACTCAATAGACCATATAATCGAAGGGGCGGGGCAGAATAATCTCCATGACAATGCAATGTGCTAATACGTATACTTCAAACCAAATATCTTTGACTTACCACTAATGGTTCACCATAAACTAGATATAATCATAAACTAATACATTGTTGACGTCGCCGTCGCCGCCACCGGCGCCGGAAACAGCATACCTATGTATCGCTTATTAACTCCAAGCAAGACAAAAACAGATTAAACCATATAATTCTTCTGTTGTTAGATCATACTTTTCCGTTTTCTTTTTTTCACACTTACAGAAAAAAACACACTTTAAGACAGCAATTGGGCCTTGAATAATTAGTTTTATTACTGGAGAAGAAGCAAAATGATGTACAAAATGAGGACAATAGATAAACAAATGAGTTAGGACTATTTAAACTGTACATATGACTTGTTGAAACCTTTGTGTCGGACACACGATGAGGTATAAAAAAACCAGGACAAGCAATTGTTTCTTTTAAATAACCATAAAGATTTCATTGGCGCAACCATGTTATGAGCATAATATGGTATTCAGAATTAAGAGTATAGTTAATCCTGATTGGTTGATACGTACGCCTTTTTTTTTTTATTGGAGACTTCGTGCATTCTGCATTATGCCAAAAGCCAAATCAATTATTTTTCTTAGCCCTAACGAAAACTGAGATGTCTTTTAAACGCTAGGAAGAGACACGTATGTATAAGTTCAAAGTTGATGAGAGATAAGTACAAATTATTCTAAGAAAAGCAACGCCAACCTATATTGTTGAACATAAACATGATAAAATACTGTCCTAATAAATTTTCTTACATTCAGGCATGGTTTCTTGGGACAAAAATTTAGTCTGTATCTCGAAACGACTATTATTGTCGCATGTGGAGGAAATATTTTTTCTTTTCAATCTATCAGTAACTTCCAATCAATTCAAATTATACACATGTAAAACAAAGTATATATAACCCAAAATACAAAACTCCAAGGTAAATTTGAAAATTGGGAAATCAATAAAACCTGACGCGAAACTAAGTAACCATTAGAACGAATAGAAAGAAAACAAATGACTCACTGTTATATTAAAGTTCGTTTCTGTGTGTTACATTTCAACGTTGTGTTTCTGTTGTGTCGTTTGTTTAATTGAGTGTGAATTCACATTACTATAAGAATTGTCACGGTAATTTTCTATCCCAAATTCATGTATTTAGTTTTGTTATATTTGTTATTCTCATCGGATTTTGTCCAATGATTAGTTCGTTTCTGTGTGTGTTACATTTTAATGTAGTGTCGTTGTTCTCTAATATTTAATACACTCCCCTCAGTTTTAGTTTGAAACCCGGATTTTTTTTCCTTTTCTATCGATTTAGAGTTTCGAACAGCAGTATACTACTGTTGCCTTTATTTATATACCTTAGAAATGGCATTTTCTATAGATATCAGTTTGTTTAAATCCAATTCCATATAGTAAGCTAAACCTCCTCAATTAACTTGATGTATGACAAACCACATGCCAAACAAAATCAACTAAATCCAAGTTACACATGTTGCACTAGTCAGAGCATCATCACTCAGTTAGGAAACCAAAATATGGATTGACATACTACTTCCAGCAGGCATATGTCACCCAGTGTTGTCATTTCAGTAATCTGTTTATTTTTAACATTATCATAAAGAGGGAGGCTAGCTATTAAACCATGTTCAATCAACCATGTTTTCTTTAAATGTTCTGTACCAAGTCATGAATATGGCAGTTATTATCCAATAGTTTGTGTCTATATGTGTATGTATGTTGCACTTCAGTGTTTTTGTTGTTTCTTTGTTTTCCTCTACACCTTGATAATTTTCCCTCGGATTTAGTTTATAACCCGGATTTATTTTCTCTTGATATATTTATGACGTTTGAACACACTGTTGTATTTATATGTATGTATAAAAGAATATATTATGTTTTGTATAAAAGCTTTTATTATTTTATCAAGACAATCCAGAAAATGAGAAGGAACATATCAAGTTCATGTGTTTACAACTTTACCAATGTAAAACTAAAACATTAAGATAATGCTACATATACTAGTAGAAGTACTTCCATCTCATGAACACTTAACATGTCTTTCACATGTCTAAAATTACTGGTTCAGCCTTCTATAATGTAAATACTCTCTGCAGTCAAACTACTGGTAAACAGACAGGTTCAACTTAAACATCCATATCAAACAGTTCCTTCCCTTTCTGAACTAGTCCATGTGCAATATTAACGTAGGAATAAGGTTTAAAATAACACAATTAATGTATTAGATATCGTATTACAGTTCTTTTCTGTAGCATATAATTTTAAACTAAAACAGAAATACTGGCGCTAATTACAATCATTGTAAGTTAGGAGTTTGGAATGTCTTTCCATTTTTTCTTCAAAAAAAAATATTTTTATAAAAATCTACTTCAAAATATATATATATAAACAATACCTGCTGTCCCTGACCCAATGACTGTGATCACATGACTGACCTAGCAAATCAGGAAATTACTGTAAAGCAGAAGATCTGGACCCATAAGGTTCACTAAAGGGAAACCATTTGTTGCAATTAACTGACAGGGAAAAATCAATGTATTTGTCAAATTATCTTTGCAAAATAAAATCAAACTGAAAAAGTGACATTTATTAAATTTTTATACTTCACATTTGATTAACCTTTAGATTACCTTACTTTGTGTCACATTGTTGAATATTGATTCCTTATTAAACAGATTTGTAAAGCTATGACATAAAAATTTCAATGTGACAAAACCTTCTGGTCTACATAGTAATTAAGAACTAATTAGGGCACTGTTGTCATAGCAACCACAGACTCTCCAGTCACATGACTGACCTAGCAAACCAGCAAAAGTCACTGGTTAGGGCACTGTTGTCATAGCGACTAGAGACACCCTCACATGACTGTCCTAGCAAATCTGACAACCTGATTGGATATTTAATGTTGTCATACAACCCTCGACATGGCCATTCCTACAGCTGACCTGGCAAGCCAGAAATAACAAATAACAAACTGGCTGGGCACTAATGCTGAAGAAATGGACATCTTGAAGGTGGCAGAGCAGCATAAAATCCCCACCAGACATCAGATTAGGGCACTTTTGTCATGTTAATAGTGATTAGATCAGAGACAGCGTAGAACTATTTTGTATAAAAATATAACAATACTTTGCCTTGGCAATAACAAATTGCACAGACTGGACACATTCAATGTTCACAAAAAATAAAGAGTAAAAAGAAAACAATATATCATGTAGACTTTTTCAAAGTCATACGACCATATGGACCACCTTTCACACGTGTACAAATAAAAATAATATGAGAACATACACGCAGGGCATATAATGTCACATATGGCCCTACTTATACTTTTCAAAGGGAAAGTTTCAAACTACATTTCTACTAATAATTACACAACCTACATTTACACTTTGACACCTACCCACTACTTTCATTAAAAATATAAAAGCAAAGAGATGAAAAAATAAGACATTCTAGCTTAATTCTAGATCACCTTTCACAAAGCAATACATGTTGTATGTAGTATTTCAAATTAGGAAAGAACAGAAATTAGTTTTGGTTATATGAAACTGCTACAACTAAACATTTCATAGACAATTGATAAGAATTGTTTCTATTTCATGGGAATATATAATAACAATCAAAGATTCTACTTTAAATGCATATACTACAATGTTTCTAAGAATAAAAATGCTTATAAATCAATAAGAAACTCTATCTTTTTCAACTTTTACAATAATTACTTTAAAAACTAATATTGTGCTATTAAATGGTAAATCATTGTCTTTCTATCAGAATGTATTACATGAAGTATTTGATGCAAATCAACGTTTGGTGGTACATATAAATCTAACCATATCTAATTGGTAAAGAAGGCAACACATAAACCTTTCAAAACTTGCTGAAAAAAATCTTCTGACTTGGAACAAGAAAAGGATATCCTTGCTTCAGAAAAACAATAAGGTAAATAGAATTTTGGAATGACATAAGTTGACTTAAAAAATCACATATCTGATTACAGAAAATAAACTTATAACAGTAAAAATAATATGTATATATCTGAGAATGTAAAGAAGCACAACCTTTTTATATAACCTTATGTGTATATTTGTGTGTTATTTGTGCAAATATTAAGGAAATATACGTCTGAAGAAAAGTAATGTGTATAAAAGTCATAATTAGTATTCATTTCTTTTTTCTCCAAACATTTTAGGTGTTTGAAATACATTGTACACAATGAGAAATACAATGGATAACATTATAAATGGTAATTTTCTCACTTTCTGTTAAGTTACATACATAATTTGACTTTTATTGCTCTATGTTTTCTACGATTAAAAATTTATACACTTAGGAAATTCAGAGGTACAACAAATTGCATTATAATGTGTATTTTTCTAATTTTCTCTTTTAATTAAAATTTATTTACATAAAAAATGATCTGACAATATTTATAACTTTCTTCTCATTCAAACTAATGTAAAATTAAAGTGATACACATTAGAAATATATCATAGATAACATTGTTAGTTTGTGAATTACTTTGATGTTTATGTTCGTTTGTAGGCATAGTATTCATGTATCAATGTACAAATAATAACCGCAACATAAATTACAAGTGAATATATACTGCTTATAATAATTATATTTAACTCACTCTAATTAAATTGGTAAAATAAGAATATTTGGTAAATACAATAGACAAGCTGAAAGAAATTCTTAAAACAAAACTATGTTCGAAAACATGTATGACAATACAGTTTGAGACCTGAGCAGACATTAAACAGATAGTATATAGAGATATGGAATGCTTCTAAATAAAAATTTATTTATAAAATAATCGCCATTAAATTTGATATGTGAATACATATAAAAGTTGATTTTTTAACAGAATTGTCACTTAAAATTACATGAGTTACTACATTTAAGAAACATTCAATAGACTTACTACTAGAAGGTAAATGACATTCTTATTGTTTCTTTGTTCATGTTTTTCATTTGGAGAAAAAATTACAAATCAACTGAATCAATTTAAAACTTTCTCATTGCTTAATTAGCAATTACAATTTTTACAATGTATCCAATGTTACTTTCCGCAATGTTAATGAATTAAGATGCTTTATTATTACCATGCCATTAAAATATACAAATGATTAGAAATGCTTATAAAGCATTTCTATAACTTCTATAGAGTTAATTCCCTTGTTATGTATTATGAAATCAACATCATATCTCATTGTTATTATGGTAACATTCAAATCTCAATATCTTTATAGGATTAGGTATGATAAGAACAATTTAAATCATCCCTGAAATTGCAAATAAAGTGTAAAAGAATAAAGATCGTACATAAATATTTATGGATCTAATAGGTATAAGTACTGTTTATTCAGAAATGTTTGTGGTGATTTTTATAATAGCAAAAAAACTATTGTGACGGCATTAGTTTTGTGAATATGGAAATTAGCATTTATATTTGCTAGCATCATTTCTATGCCTCATCATCTGCAATCTCAATTACTAATCTCACTGTTTTGATCACTATTCAATAACGGCCATAATTAATCCACACAAAAACTTCTGAATCAAAAGTAATTCTTGTTCTAAAAATGTTTTAAGACAAATTTCAAAAAATTATTTACTCCTGAGATTTTTTCGTTATTTTGAAAGAATTGTAAAATTTAAAATGTAGGAATCCAAAAGAGGCCTTGTTATACCTATTGCCTAATGAAATCAATAAAAATGACAAAATAGACTCATAATGAATCCTTATAATAATTATTAGAACGGCTCTTCTTTACTGTATAATTAGTAAGCACCATGTGGGGTCATGCAAAGCAGAGATGCTGCAAATTCATAACATTTATACACTAAGCCTATCACCTGTAATGTAGGAGCTATTCTAATTGTCAGTGTTTCATTTGATCAAGATGACATATTGCTGATGCATTGTGGTTAGGTCAAATTTATTTAGTAGAGTGTGTAAATTTTTGAAAGAAAACTGATATTCATTTTTGTGGAGTTTAACACACAATGCAACAAGAAATGGTCACTTTCGTCAATACTCTTATGTTTTCACATAGGCAAATTAATTTCCAATAATCTTTGAACCACTGACAAATTAAAATCCAGCTCCATTTTAATTCAATATCCATTTATTTAATCTATTAAACTAGCATCATACTCAAAATTTCCCGATTAGCAAAATTGTCTAAATGTGTAATCACTTTTACATTTCTACGATATTTCAGCCATTTTAAGCTACAGTGAAGATTTTCAACAAACCAGGTAATGTGCAGGGGAAAACTCTCGTTTCGTTTGTATTTACTGTCATTCATTTCAGTATCTTAATAAGAAGCAATTAATGAAAAGTCAAACTGTATTAGATGAATTTGGTATGCAGCACACAGCAATAATGGCAACAATAATTCAATATCTAATGGAAAGAAAAACAAATGACAGACTTTTAACACTTCATTTTTTCTTTAGAAGATTTTTGATGCAGGAATGAAGTGATTAATTTGAAAAAGAAAATCAAATTATTTAAATGGCAGACTTTTAAGATTTCAGATTTCCTTGAAAAGATTTTTGATACAAGAATCAAGTGCCAAATGAAATAAATTTAAAAAGGAAAATCTGATTTTCGTTTTAAATAATTTACTTTTGTGTGCAATACACTATACACAGGGCAGACATGAAACAAAGGAGAAAACACACAGGTACCTGGTATTGCTTTTGGAAAATGGTATGGAGATGACAGATTAGTAAAAGATTACATGGTTTGTTACAAAGCTCTCGGTTTTTTACCAAAATTCTTTCATCATCTTGTTGGTGTCTGCAGCATCTCAACTTCCATTCCCAAGAATTTTAACCATGGAGTAACCCTATATAATATATCAATGGTCTCATTATAAACTAAAAATAAAATGTGCAAAACTAACATGTCAAACAAAATGGGAGATTGGTATAGTAAAGCAATAGACACCTTGTAAACTAAATAAAAAGTGCAAAACTTAAATATCAAAGAAAATGGGATACTTGTATAATATAGCAATAGTCTTGTTATAAACAAACTAAAAGGTGCAAAACTTAAACATCAAATAAAGTAGTGGGAGATTTAGGATTTTGAAGTTTTGACCTATGATAATTGGTTAATATCATTTGTGTCTTGTTGTGAATAACACTTTGTGGTTGTAAGTAGAATGGATATTAAATTATGATTCCTATAATGTCACATGATATTTTTATCAATTACAGATAGCCAAATCATAAGTCAAAATAATAAAATCATGGAAATCGTACCTCTCAAGCATATTAGAAATAATTAAATAATGTATGTAATGTAGAATTCATAAAACTGGTGTTTTCATGATTTCTAATTTGCAATCTTCCTTTTAGAATATTGAAAGGATTTTTGTGGCTTTAAGGTGGTACCTAACACTACAGGGAGATAACTCTGTAAACTCAGTGGAACGTTTTAATGACGTTATATGTTAAGGGATTTTTAAGCTTCTAAACGATCAAAACTATTGTTTGTCAAACTGCTATATAACCCGTGTAATTTTTCTGATTAAACTGTTGGTTCAAATTATTTGAAATTTTTATATTTTTGTCAAAGGGTCAAAGTAAATACTTTGACAAAATTTTAATAAAATTAAACGAGCCAAATTAATTTTAGTTTAGGTGTTGGGTACCACCTTAGATCAATCAAATATTCAAAAAAAGAAAGAATCAAATAAAAAATGACAAGCTTAGGTGATGAAAATCTGTAAATACAAAAATTCATACTTTTAAATCAGATAAAAATTAACAACATCATAGAAATCTTAACTTTTACAAATAAATAAAATTAAATATTTTCTTTATAAATTTCTAGAAAGAAAGTGAACAGCAGCTTTTAAAAGTCCAAGTATATACATCTTGAAAATATTTTTTCCAGTTAAATTCAATTTGCCATTTAATTAGAAAATGTTGTTTTATTATATATGAAACTTCCCATCACCGAGAATAATGAGACAAAACATTCTTCCCTGGATTCCAAAATAAGATATGTACAAATGGATAAACAATAAACGGAGACAACACCAAATTATTTAATGTACAGGAAGGTGCTCATTACTTCTTGTTGATTGTCCTTCTGGATTTACAATTGAAAGAGTTTTTTACAATCACTAGTACATCGAGTAGAATTTTTAAGAGACCTTACAAAGGGATAATCCTCCACCAATGAAACAAATTCTTAAGAATGTCAAAAAGGTTATTTGAAATTTTCAAAATATTGACTTTGAACATGATCTTCAAACTTTTCATAAATAGTTTTAATAAATCACATAATACAATACACATTTATTAAAATGAAATGATAATTTGTATTGCTAACCCCTAAATGACATACTATTCGTTATTACTTTTTTCAAAGTTACTTTATATAAATTTAAATGTATATACAAGATGAACTATCATATGGCACATATATTTGTCAAAATTAAAATGGAAATGAAAGATGAAATGAAGATGAATTATAATGAGATCATAGTCCTCTAAAATATGAAATTATTGCATCAAATATCACTAAATTTCTACAAATGGATTTGTGTTTTTTCAAATAATTTTCACTTACTAAATTACTAAATTACAGTGAAAAAGTAGAACATAATTTGATAAAAATCAATTAAAACTACAAATGTGTTACGAATTATTAATCAATACTTTTATAATTATTTGAAAGTCTTCTAAACTGCCAAAATATTTTTAAAGTTTAAGGAACTTCCTGATAGAATTTGAGTTACAGAATTCATTTAATCTTAACATCAATTTTATTTTTAATTTAATTTATGGAAGCAACACTCAGATATTCAATTGATATTTTAAATGTAAAACAAAACTAAGAGTACTGTTAGTTTTACTCTTATAGCACTTCCAGTACTTTTATTAAACTCAGAACCTATTCCTATAGTACTGCATGAACTTTCATTTCAAAATCTTTCAATACAGAATTTCAAGCACTTTCACATTAGACCTGTTCTTACAGTACTGTGAGCACTTTGATTTTAGAACATTTTATCTAACATCTATACATATATATATATTTAGACAGTTGACTGAGTTTGATGTACAGGAGTCTGATCTTGACCTTTTTTGTCCATGTATATTCCAATAAATGACCCATCTTCGTTAAATTTGGTCATATCAGCATCATCATCGTAATCTCCCATCATACTGTCTTCGTCACTTTCCAAGGGTTTCACATCATCGGATAACGATACTTTATCAAAGGGAGTCTTTTCTCCGTCCCTGTATAAAAAAATAAAACAATTACTGTATTGTTTGATTGATTGATTAACAGGTGTTTAACACCACCATTAGCACTATTGGATATTTCATGATAGACTTTTGTTTCAGGTGGAACAAGCCAGAGTGCATGGAGAGAACCAATGTAGGAAAACTGACAATCTGTCAATAAGAATTGGAGTGGAATGCACTTACCACATATGACTTGTAACTCACAACTTGAGTGTTGACAGGCTCATACCTGTCAACCTGTGACGATGAAAATGCAGGTCATGACCTGCATTGAAGAATCAAATCTCAGGTCATAACGCGTATGAACTTTTTCGAGCTGAATTTCAGTATTAATGGTACATTTTCTTATTATGTATATGGAAAATACCAAAACATCAATGCATGTTCACTTGGTTAAGTCATTTTATTCTAATTAATTATTATTTCATTGCACTTTTAAAGATTTTAGTAAATTTGTGTAAAACAGTTTTATGTCCTTTACTTTTTGTAATTATCAGATACTAGAATTTTTTTTCAATTGTAATTTAAAATGTTTGAGACTATTGGCTCACACAGCAACTCTGATCAACAAATGGAAGTTTTTAACGACCTTGACTGGCTATACAGCCCTTGCACGGTCGGTAAAAACTCTGATTAAAGTAGGAAATTGGACTAAGATAAAATATAGTAATACAGTTAAAGGCAGTATAAATGTAAAAAATAATTTTCAATTTTTTTTTTTAAATTGTATAAAAGTATTAAAATAATGAAAAGTTATTTTTCAAAATGTATTTGAATTCTAAATTTTTTATCATTTTATCTTTTTCACCCATAAAACGTAAATATAAGGAATAATTTTGAATGGTGACAAATTAGGGGAAGTAACTCTAACTCTATTTGTAAACAAATGTAGAGCAGTTTATTTACGACCTAAAGCTAAGGTAATTGGTGTTAATTAACAGTGTGTTTGACACCAAAGCTGTCAAGTAAAGCCATGCACTTAATGGGTCACTTAAATTGACAGTTTACATAGCTAGATGAACTTCCTGTTCATGGAAGAATTACGAATTTGCCGGTATTTCAAAAGAATATTACTTATGAAATCAATCGCAAGGCTAAGAAATACGGGTGAAATCGGGTCATTTTCGGAATTCCCGGGTGATTTCAATGACCCGGCGGGTGTCCCGGGTGATCCCTCAGAATTGTGAAAATCTCGGGTCACACCCGCAGAAAACGGGTCAGTTGACTGGTATGCAGGCTAGTGATACAGTAGTTGAACTTTAGAACATACAGCCATCAATGTACCAAAAGTTACTGTAATATTTTAACTTAACAAGAACAGATCTGTACACATTTCAGAATCTTTCAATTTTTAAAATAAAAACAAAGCAAAGAACAGATCTGTACACATTTCAGAATCTTTCAATTTTTAAAATAAAAAAACAAAGCAAAGAACAGATCTGTACACATTTCAGAATCTTTCAATTTTTAAAATAAAAACAAAGCAAAGAACAGATCTGTACACATTTCAGAATCTTTCAAATTTTAAAATAAAAAAACAAAGCAAAGAACAGATCTGTACACATTTCAGAATCTTTAAATTTTTAAAATAAAAACAAAGCAAAGAACAGATCTGTACACATTTCAGAATCTTTCAATTTTTAAAATAAAAAAACAAAGCAAAGAACAGATCTGTACACATTTCAGAATCTTTCAATTTTTTAAAATAAAAACAAAGCAATAATTTCTGAATTTCAATTTACTGTTATAGATGTTTTTTAGACATTTCTTCAATAAAATATAAATCAGAAGATATTCAATTATCCTGTTTTTGAACTTTATACTCAATTGAACCTAAATTGTACAGAAGAAAATTTGTGAACCTCATAAAAAATTTCAGTTAAAGTCAAATCGCCATGGATGTAACTATAAGATTAAAGTCATATTTTAAGTATCTCAAATAGAAATAAAACAACTTACGCCCTAGATAAATCTGAAAAGCCACTGTCCTTTAATTCTTGAGCTGGATCGTGTCCAGCTGCAACTTCCTTCTTATCAACTAAAAAGAAACATACAAAGTTATAAATATGACCACTAGAAATAAACACATATATGGAAATACATAAACTGTTATCACAGATATATGTCTCGCCTTTTTGTAATTTTGATAATGCAGGTGTTGAAATTAATATAACATATAAGTCGTACAAATATTTAAAGTCAATGAACCATCACTTAAGGAGCATGGCTGAAGAAAAACATTCAGAATATTAAAACAGAAACTGCATATATAACCCTCCTGCTGTGGAGAGGTCTATAAAAGGGAAGTAACTCCTTTACTGACCTGGATATTCTCCTCCTCTGTTTCTGTACAAGGTGCAGATGATAAAGAAGACAACAATGAGTAGAACTATTACTCCTAAAATAACTCCTATGATCCACAGGTCAAAACCAGCAGAGCTTATAATAGGGGCTTCTGAAAAATAGAAAATTGTGTTAAAACACCATGACTTCTATAAATAGAAAAAAGGTAAATCAAATGAGTTACAAAGGGGTTTCTTTAAACAAACAATTATTTAAAAGTTGAATTCTCTTATAGTATATAGTTTTTAAGATTTTTGGATGAAACATTTTTACTTATAAACACTAATGGGTTAACAAAATATTAAGTTCTTATATTGTAATGTAATACATTGTAAAGCACACATGAATAAATTAAAACTTGTCACATTTCAAATATTTTGATGTTCATTTGATAGAAGCTTACCTCAAACTGTTTCCTATACATCAACATGCAATGATGCGTTTATTAAAGGCAAGAAAATAATAGTCAGATTCGATTGGTCTGTCAATACAATTGTCAATCAAGTGTCAAATTAAACATATAATGATATGAAAACAATGTATGAAATAATAAAACATAAAATTACATTCTAAATATTAGGGTTGGAAATATATCCATGAATATACAGTGTATTTGTCACCTACTAAGGAGGATAGACACATTTGAATAATTAAATTTAGAGAACTTGCTTTTTCTGTCATATTGTATAACATTTTTCCCCCTAAATTTAGGATACATACAATGAGGGGGAGGACAGGGGTAAGGGAGACAGGGAGAAAGGGGGTAGGAGAAAGGAGAAAAATTTGGAGAAAAAAATAAAATATGAAAAAATAAAATATCTCTTTTTTCCGGTAAATTAAAAAAAAAAATAAGAAGAGGGGTAGGAGAAAGGAGAAGAGGGGTGGGAGAAGGGAGAAGGGTGCCCCCTGTCCTCCCCCTCTACAATATTTCTAATTTGAATGATTCAATCCATGATCAAATCGTTATATATGGTTATAGGTTAAATCTGTTTTCCTTCATTGCACATATATGAGGCAATCTTCCATCCAAGTCATATTTTGCAAAAGTAAGCCAGTATAGGTCAAGGTAGGGGGCCTTGTTTATTAATAAATAACACTTACTAGTTGCAGGTTTAATGTTACTCGTAATTTCAAAGCTTCTCGCTTCCCAGTCATGTGTATGTGAAATATTGACTCGGTACGTTCCGATGACCGCTCGAACCTTGTCATCATCATTGTCCATGTTAACCTTGGCTGGATCAATGGTCAGATTGGTCATGTCTATATTAAAGCTAACGAATGGCTTATTCATCAGTGTGTTGTGATCGTAATAAGTCTCATTATTGGCTCCCAGTAGTGACCACTTATAGATTAGTTTTGGTACAGATGGATCGGTGGTAGCACTAAACGCCATACTAAATGGCTCAGGTGCATCTATCTCAAGTTGAGCTTGTGTAAGAAGTTGTACAGTAATTGGATCTGAAATACAAAAAAAAAGCATGAACAGTTTAAAATTTCTATTCATTTCGCAATTTCGTCTAATAATAAACCAAATAACTGAAAAAACTCTGTGTATAATATTGACAAATATAATGCCTAACAATGTTAAAATAGGCATAGAGCATAATATGAAGGAATTATTTCTTATTTCACTTTTACTTCTGTTAATTGGTGCAAAATTTCTTGATTTAAAAAAAATGCATTTAAGGTGGTACCCAACACCTTGACTAAAATTAATTTGCTTTAATTTTCTAAAAATGTGGACAAAGTATTTACTCTGATCCTTTGGCAAACAAATTGAACCAACTGTTTAATCAGAAAAATTACACTAGTTATATAGCAGTTTGACAAACACTTATTTTGATCATGGAGAAGCTTAATATTCCCTTAACAACACAATGTCATTAAAATGTTCTGCTGACTTTACAGAGTTATCTCCCTGTAATGTTAGGTACCACCTTAAGTGGATATTTTTTGGCCAAATTCTGTATACAAGCATATAAAAAATTTATTAACAATTTTGTTCCCTATTTAAATATCTGCACCCATGAAATCTATATGATATGGAATCCCCAAAAATAATAAAAATAATGAATCCACAAACTTTTATACAAACTGTTATTTCTATCATTAAAACATCAAACATATGCTACATGTTTTTTTCATAAAACTGATTACTATTTTGAAGCATGTATCATTTTTAATTCATTGTAAACAAGTGAAAAGGTTACCATAAACTCTAAAATTATTGCAATGTTTCTATAATTCACAATAATGCAACATCGATGGTTTCCTATCACAATAATTAGAACAAGCATTCTGATAACTAATAAAGACATATTGTTCTGGAGTCATATACATAAATCTGTCATTTTGATCTATTCTTGAAAAAAAACACAATAATAATGACTCAATCATCTCTGAATCTACAGTAAATCTGAGAATGGAAATGAGGAATGTGTCAAAAAGACAACAACCTGACTGATGAATTAGCCCAAGGCCACAACACTCAAATTCCCTCAAACAATGTAACCTGTGTTATCCGACATCCTTCTGGACCAGAAACAAATGTGAATAAAAGCAGGTGTCTGATTAGGCAGGTTACACTGTATATATATGATTATCCTTACCTATAACCCGTAGAAAAGCATCAGCGTAACTTGTAGATTCAGCATCAGCGCCATTTACATCAATTATAACGTTTGAAGTTTGACACATTATATTACATGAGTCACCTGGGTTCTGTACATTTTTTATGGTGAGAATTGTTCCATCATCACTTAAATGATACTTCTGTGAAGAACTGCTGCCAACTACAAAGATCAAAGATCATACTATAAATACAAAGGAGTATTATTTTTTTTAGATGAAATATGTTCAATAATTGGTGGCCATCAAATTTTATGCTACACCCAAAAATTATCAAATCAGAATTGCAAAATAGCAAGAAAATCAGGTTTTACAGAAAAATCATGTAAAAAAATTAGTATTCATCAATTTTTTTTTAGCTTTCCACAAATTGAGGGGTACAACTCCTCTTTTCTCTTATAGTCTATTTCTGGAGAAAAAAAAATATTTTTCACTGAAAAAAATCATATTTAGTACAACCAAACAATACAATAATTCCAGAAAATACACATTACTTTATAATTTTTAATATATATTTCAATTTTCTATCCAAACATACAACTATGTAGTTTCCTTTTAAACAAGAATATGTGTTAACTCTCAGTTTAAAACAGCTACGCCCCTGAAGCCTTTAATTCTATCTGGGCAACAGCATCAATATAGAAGTTTAATAAAGAAGTACATCACTACTTCTTTTTAGGTACTGAATGATTTTGAAATCGTACCCATCTTGATAGATAAATAACTCAATTCTATTATGACTAAGTAGAAATGATAATATATATACCTATATCTAAAAGACTGACAACTTACTTTGACTAGGGCTCAATACTACACCATTCCTTCTCCAAGTTGGCCTAGATGGAGGATTCTCTCCTCTCATGGATTCCATATTACATCTGAACACAGCATTGTCTCCGATTGGGACAACTTGAGACTCAAAAATCTGACCTTCTGGAAATCTAGGCTTCGCTGTTGTTAAAATAATAAAAAGTTCACATTATAATATTACACAAATACACTCTGATGCTTTAGTGATGAAATAATGAAACTAATTTTCAAATGTTTAACATACAAATTCATTATTCTATCCTTAACTAACTATATATAAGTAAGCAATATAGCTTGAAAGGTATGAATTTGCCTAGACATCTAGACATTAGTAATTATGATGAAAAAAAAAATCATTTCCAAATTATTTTTAAAACACTGAAACAATCTTTTTTTTGCACTGTAACAAACGCTTAGGATGAAAATTTTTGTCTAGCATTTTTTTAGTTCTTATCTCTGTCCTGCCTCTTTTTTATTAGTTTATTCTGACATTTTTCACAAAAATTGTTATCCTGCATTGATTTTTTTTTCAAATTCCATCCTCAACCCCCCCCCCCCACACACACACACATGCACACTCACACCATAAAATAGAAGCTCCCAAATTGGTATAATACTTACATGTAACATTGAGATATAACCTGGCTTCAACTCTACCAACTATGTTGAATGCTGCACAGGTGTATGTTCCCTCATCACTGGCACTTAACATTTTAATCTTAAGATTTCTCCTAATAGATCCGTCCCTAAAACTGTACTTGCTGCTTGGCTGTATAATGGTGTTTTCAGGTGAATACCACTCAATATCTGGTAATGGACTGGAATACATAAATTAACATTAAATAAAATGAAATTTGAAAATACTTTATTTGTACAAAAAGTCCAATAGAAAAAAACTAGCTATGCATGAACTTATGATCAATATTTTGTGCATATTTTAGACTAAAAGCCAACTTATTAGGGGTGGATCCAGCTATTTTTAAAAGTTGGTGTTCCAATCATATGTCCCAATTCAAAAGCATTCATCATAAAAATAATAAGCAGCTGCACCATGATCACATGATACGCCCGACGTCTTGTGTGAAAGTTTTATGCAATAATCATAAATAGTTTCTGAGAAAGTTTTAAGCATTAACAATTTATTGTTTTTGAGACACGGCAGGACATGTAAACCCCCCAATCACTAAAATAAAATTTTGAATCAAACCTAAAAGTATACAGATCTTTAGATTAATATAACAAAGAATTAAGTGTGCACAGCTTCAAGCAATAATCATAAATTATTTTTGAGATACAGCACAACATGTAAATAAAACCTCCCCCGTTTTCACAAAATACTCAATAACTCAAAAATGAAATTTTGAATCATTACCAAAAAGTATACAGATCTTTAGATTAATATAACTAAGAATTGTGTAAAGTTTTAAGCAAGAATCAAGAATTGTTTTTGAGATACAGTGCGACATGTGAAAAAAAACACCACTGTTTTAACTCAAAAAGTTTAAATCTTATTTTCACCAAAAAGTACTACAGATCATTTGACCCTCATAAGAAACAACTATATTAAGTTTCATGAAATTTAGATAAGTCGTTCTCAAGTTACGGTGCGACATGTTTACACTGGACAGACAGACGGACGGACACTGGACATTTGTATACTGTAAAAAAACATACGTCCCATCAAAATTTTGACGGGCGTATAAAAAGGTTTTTTTTTAAATAGATCTGACAAAAAAAATTTCACAGTGGGTACCTTGTTTTACTTTTTACAGCTGATTGTATTGAGTGTGTAGATAAAGGTAATATCTTTGGTTAGCTTGCTTGCTAGTTGAACCATGAAGTCATTATTAGTGAGAGTATACTGTCCTTCTTTCAAAGTAGCCTAGTCCTACAGACAGATAGATTAGTTATCTGTCAGACTAGTCTACTCATAAAGGAGGAAATACTAGTTTACCTAACCTAATAATGATTTTACGGTTCAGCTAAATCTGATATGATGGTTGGCAGGTGTGGGTCATAGGACACACTTTATAAACTAGATACCCTGATAATGATTATTGCCAAGTATGGGTAAATTTGTACCAGTTGTTTCACAGGAGAAGATGTTTGTCATAGATTACAATAATTTTACGTAAAATTACCAATTCAGGGGCAGCAAACCAACAACTGGTTGTCTGAAAATTTCAGGCCAGATAGATTTTGACCTGATCAACAATTTCACCGCTGTCAGATTTGATCTAAATACTTTACTGTCAGATTTGCTCTAAATACTTTGGTTTTAGAGATATAAGCCAAAATCTGCATTTTCCCCCTATGTTCTATTTTTGTAGAAGTTAATGACATTGGACGTTACAACGTCTGACAACGACTGACTAGATTTTTTTTTAAATTGACTTATAATGACAATGATGGATGATGGAGAATAAACGACAGATGCCAAGCGAAGGAAAATCTCACTAATGGACCTTTGGGCCAGCTTAAGGTGAGCTAAAAAGACAAGCTAGCTCATGAAAAACAAGTGAAACTGCTAGCTACTGCTCACTGATGATACCCCCGCCGCAAGTGGATAATATTAATAGTGTAAAAATATGCAAATGTTCGGTAAACAGGAAGTTGTCCAGTGATGAATCTGAAAATGCACCAAACGGTATAGCTGACTTATATTAATCCTGAAACCAAATTTCAGAAATCCTTGTATTGTAGTTCCTGAGAAAAATGTGACGAAAAATTTCAACTTGGCTATCATGTGTAAAATCATACAAGTGTTCGGTAAACAGGAAGTTGTCAAGTGATCAATCTGAAAACGCATCACACGGTATAGCTGACTTAGATAAACCACAATTTCAGAAATCCTTGTATTGTAGTTCCTGAGAAAAATGCAACGAAAAATATTCATGGGACGGACGGACGGACTGACTGACGGACAGACAGAGGTAAAACAGTATACCCCCCCTTTTTTAAAGCGGAGGTATAATGAGAATGTGTCCATAGTACGAAGCGTGACAGGCTGACAGATGAATGAATGGATAAACAAAGACGGATAAACCGACGAATAAATGTATGGATCACAGACAAGACAACAGAATGCCCATAAATAGGGCATAAATATTTTTTTTCTGATTCAAAATCCTTTTTAATAGCAAAGGAATACTTACTATCCAGAAAAGACACATTGCAGTTCCACCTCTCCCCCTAGTAAACCTTTCACATCCTGGCTGAATTGAACCTTTGGTTTAAGCTGAACAGGATTAGTAACTGAAACAGAAGGTATACAAATCTATAAATAGACAAACAGTATTGTGGTTGTGCATTCATACAAGATAAATTACCATACACAGGGCATAGATACATATGTTCCTTTGTTAAGGTTGTTGTCCATTATAACAAAACATCATACCTTTAATTTGTAAGTTTATAACCAAGGGATCAATTTTATGTGTACAACTATTTTTGAGAAAAGACATTTAAATAATATAAAGCATTTTGAAACACTTTTGAAAATCTTTATTTCAAGAGGGTATGCTCAATTAGTACAAACACTATTCTCCCTTGAGGCCCTCACACTCCACTCACAATGCATCACACAATTTCTTCATTACAATGATAAACATAAGAAAACATAATAAAACTTAAATAATTCCTGGATTTTCAAGTAAAACCTTAAAGCAGTTTGTTTAAAAGTATTTATGTTTGACATGTGTCTTAGTGCTTCTGGTAGTTAATTTTATTAAGTTGGGCCAGAATATGAAAAAGATCTTCTAAATGTGTTTGTTCTTGCCTTTGGTATATCAAGTAATTAGGTAGTATTTGATCTAAGTTGCATTCCATTTCTATTTGTAACATAGGAGATTTTGTTAGACAAATATTCTGGGACAGATCCATATAAACATCTATGAACATATAAGGCCTTGTAGTAAATTACAAGACCAGTAAATTGAAGCCATGATAACTTTTTAAACATTAATTATTAGATGGGGTATCATGAGGAAGTTCAAGAATAATTCTAGCAGCTTGTTTTTGTATTTTTGTATTTTGGTCACTGGTGTTTCCCAAAATTGTAAAACAGTAATCCAAAATAGGGAGAATATAACCATTAAAGTATAACTTTTTTTTGTTTCTAGGGGGAGGGATTTCTTTATCCTAGACAAAAGTTTTAGCCTAGTACTGATTTATGTGCGCAAAGTGTCAATTTGGGCTGTCCACTCAAGATTTTCATCAATAAAAACCCCAAGGAGCTTTTCGCAATAAACATCTCTAATGTGTGAGTTACCAACAGTCAAATGAAGAACATGGTCTGTTTTTGCTAGTTTCTGTCTAGAACCAATAACCATAGATGTATACTTTTTGTTGGATTTAAATACATCTTATTTCCCTTGCACCATTCTTCAATTCTGTCTAAATCATTTGTAATGCTGTCCTGGATGGTATTGAGACTACAACCTATGCAGTGACTGGTAGTATCATCTGCATAGAGGTCTGCTTGAGATGAGGTTATATAAAGGGGCAAATCATTTAGGAACAATAACTAGAGGCTCTTAAGAGCCTGTGTTGCTCATCTAGGTCTATGTGCATATTAAACAAAGGACACAGATGGATTCATGACAAAATTGTGTTTTGGTGATGGTGATGAGTTTGCAGATCTTTAACTTTACTGCATGTTCTTGCTACTTACAATTTTCTCTATCTGTTATGAACTTGGCCCTTTAGATACAGAGGAAAATATTTTGTAAAAACCAAAATTTACTAAATTAATGAAAAGTGTTAAAAAATTTACTATACAGGACATTTACTCCTTAAGGGGTCAACGGATCATTTTGATCATGTGTAATTATTGCTGCTAACAGTTTATCTCTATCTATCATAGTATTCAAGATAATAACCAAAAATGGCAAATTTCCTTAAAAATTACCAATTGGGGGCAGCAAACCAACAACCAGTTGTCCAATTCATCTGAAAATTTCAGGGCAGATAAATATTGACTTAATAAACAATTTAACCCCAGTAAGATTTGCTCTAAATGCTTTGGTTTCAGAGTTATAAGCCAAAATCTACATTTTACCACACGTTCTATTTTTAGCCATGGCTGCCATCTTGGTTTGTTGGCTGGGTCACCACACACATTTTTCAAACTAAATACCCTAATGATGATTGGGGCTTAGTTTGGTTAAATTTGTCCCAGTAGTTTCAGAGAAGATTATAAAAAATTACGAAAAATTGGTAAAAAATTACTATAAAGGGGAATAACTCCTTAAGGGGTCAACTGACCATTTTGGTCATGTTGACCTATTTGTAGATCTTACTTTGCTGAACCTTATTGCTAGATCACTGGTGGTAAGCGGATGGTCGTAACTAAAAGTTACGACCATCTGGAGATGGGAGACAACTCAAGGGATAAGTTTTTCTTTTCCGATTTTCGTGCACTAAAAGGTTCATTTTATCTAGTGTAGATACCCCAATGATGATTGTGGCCAAGTATGTTTACATTTGGCCCAGTAGTTTCAGAGTAAAAGTAAACGACCACGGACGACAACCAAGCTGGACATCGAACGCAAAGTGATGAGAAAAGCTCACTTGGCCCTTCAAAAAAGGGGGCCTAATATGGAGCCCTGAGGTACTCCAGATTTTATTTCTAGTGTCCTTGACGTGATGGTCTCATTTTCAACTTGTTGAAATCTATGAGATAGATATGATTAAATTAAACCAGTTACATGATAAATTTGATATTTTGTAGCACTGCCGTTTTTGAAGAAGGATAATGTGATCTACCAGATCAAATGCTTTTTTTAAATCTAGGAAGATTATACCTATAATTTCTCCATCATCAATTGCTTTCAACCACTGATCAATAAGTTTTAGTAAAGCAGTATGACAAGAGTGGTGGCTTCTAAATTCAGACTGACTTGCATGAAGGAGATTATATTTTAAAAGATCAGTTTGTCATATGTATATCAATAAGAATGAACAGGTTTAGAATTCCTTGCTGCTTCAGATAATGCTTGAAATTTCTTCCAGCGACAAGATATCATCCAACTGTGGATTCATTTATTTTGTTAGTATTAATTTTCATGAAATTAGGGAAATTATAATATCACAGATTTTTGATTTCATGGTTATGCCATAGTTTGCTAACAACAAAAAAAGAACATAGGATTCATCAGTTGTTGAACTTGAATATCTAGATTAGTGGATTACCATAGCAACCAAATAAAAAAACTAGAGGCTCTCAAGAGCCTGTATCGCTCACCTGATTCTACCTGGGTTTTTGAAATCATATAAAAAAAGATTCTTAAATTTGGCTACAAAGTAACAACACTTGGCCAGCACCTCATTAAGAAAGGAACATGTATGCCATGTTTGGTTTCATTCCATTTTGTGGTTCTCTAAAAGAAGTCATTTGTATGCATTTCCCATAGGGTCCTATGTTAAACTAAGTCCCCTGCTGGCGGCCATCTTGAATGAGGGATCAGCTACAAAGTAGAAAAACTTGGTCAGAACCTCAAAAGGAACATTCATGCCATGTTTGGTTTCATTCCATTCTGTGGTTCTCTATAAGAAGTCATTTGTATGCATTTCCCATAGGGTCCTATGTTAAACTAAGTCCCCCACTGACGGCCATCTTGAATGATGGAGCGGCTACAAAGCAACAACACTTGATCAGCACCTCATAAGAAAAGATGCATGCAATGTTTGGTTTCATTCCATTCAGTGGTTCTCTAAAAGAAGTCATTTGTATGCATTTCCTGTAGGGTCCTATGTTAAACTAAGTCCCCCCGCTGGCGGCCATCTTGAATAATGGATCCGCTACAAAGTAACAACACTTGGTCAGCACCTCATAAGGTACATGCATGCCATGTTTGGTTTCATTCCATTCAGTGGTTCTCTAAAAGAAGTCATTTGTATGCATTTCCCGTAGGGTCCTATGTTAAATTAAGTGCCCCACTGGCGGCCATCTTGTATGATGGATCGGCTACAAAGTAACAACACTTGGTCAGCACCTCATAACAAACATTCATGCCATGTTTGGTTTCATTCCATTCAGTGGTTCTCTAAAAGAAGTCATTTGTATGCATTTCTCATAGGGTCCTATGTTAAACTAAGTCCCCCGCTGCGGGCCATCTTGAATGATGGATCAGCTACAAAGTAACAACACTTGGTCAGCACCTCATTACAAACATTCATGCCATGTTTGGTTTCATTCCATTCAGTGGTTCTCTAAAAGAAGTCATGTGTATGCATTTCCCATATGATCCAATGTTAAACTAAGTCCCCTGCTGGCGGCCATTTTGAATAATGGATGGGCTACAAAGTAACAACACTTGGTCAGCACCTCATAACAAACATTCATGCCATGTTTGGTTTCATTCCATTCAGTGGTTCTCTAAAAGAAGTCATTTGTATGCATTTCCCATAGGGTCCTATTTTAAACTAAGTCCCCCCGCTGGCGGCCATCTTGAATGATGGATTGACTACAAAGTAACAACACTTGGTCAGCACCTCATAAGGAACATGCATGCCATGTTTGGTTTCATTCCATTCAGTGGTTCTCTAAAAGAAGTCATTTGTATGCATTTCCCATAGGGTCCTATGTCAAACTTAGTCCCCCGCTGGGGGCCATCTTGAATGATGGATTGACTACAAAGTAACAACACTTGGTCAGCACCTCATAAGGAACATGCATGCCATGTTTGGTTTCATTCCATTCAGTTGTTCTCTAAAAGAAGTCATTTGTATGCATTTCCCATAGGGTCCTATGTTAAACTAAGTCCCCCGCTGGTGGCCATTTTGAATGATGGATTGGCTACAAAGTAACAACACTTGGTCAGCACCTCATAAGGAACATTCATGCCATGTTTGGTTTCATTCCATTCATTTGTTCTCTAGAAGAAGTTCAAAATGTTAACGACGACGACGACGGACGACGGACGCCAAGTGATGAGAAAAGCTCATTTGGCCCTTCGGGCCATGTGAGCTAAAAAATAGTATTCCATGATAAGTAATAAACCCACGTTAAAACATTTTCTAATTCTTAAAATTATTTGCCAATTTATTCAAATTAGAGAAAATTGGAAAATTTAATGAATTTTCTTTTAACCAAAAACACAAACAAATCATATTTTTACTTGTGAATAAACACTTAAGTATACAAAAAGTTAATTCTTTCTCCAAGCTTACAGAGTTAATATATATCATCTTACATCTCTTTCCATGGTATAGCACACAGTTAAGGAAAGAAAAGGGGAAATGAAACACATATCATAACACTGCAACTTGGTGAATGTGTTGCCAGTACTGTGTACCTGTAACCTCACACAAGATTTAATTTTACTACAGGGTGATTTTTTTTATTGTTTACATGTTTAGTCGGCACATTCAATTTCCTCAGCAACAATAGAACATATATTCATGTCAAGTATTTTTTTTGTTATGAAATTGGCTGAGTTTAAAACAATTAAAGGACTAATTCCGTGCTATAAGTAGGTTGTTTAGAAAACTCAGGTGCTAAGAAAATGTTTAAAAGGGAGATAAACTGTTGAGGAAATAAAAGAATGAAGTTATTGGAACCAGGTGAAGTGGAAAAAATCAAAATGTATTTACTTTGTCCTGAAATAGAAAACAGGAATCACCATTATTAAAATTCGATGAATTCATTTGAAATTATTTATCTGTTATTAATAAAACGCTTTCGTATAGATAAAGTAAATATACCTTACAAAAACCAGAAGTCAGAGCTTCGAACAGGAAAGTACATGTACATTAATCAAAAATAGCAGTGGCTGATCCTGAGGAGGGGGGTTCCTGGACTGGAATCCCCCCTTTGTTTGGACCATCATTAAAAACATAGCAATATACAATCCAATTTCCAATGTGTAAACTAGCCGAGGGCATGAACTAATAAAATTATTTAAGGTACGGTAAATAAAGATAATATTACTACCAGTCTATATGTTTGTGAGATAAAACATCACCAATATCTATAAGTCCAAAACCCAAACAAATATTTCTTTAACTCACCTGGTCTCTCTGTTACAATAAATTACATTCAGTAATGACATGTCTAGTCAATTTAAAACAACTGCACCAAGAGTGCGCAATATTCATCCATCTTGTTCATATTGAAAATTTTTAGGACAAAAATGTGGATTAACTTATTTTCGTGGATACCAATTTTCGTGGATAAAGGAAATCTTACATTTTAATGCATATCTAATTTCGTGGTTTTGCCATTGTTTGCATACAATCCTAAAGGAAACTTGCCATTAGTTAAACTTCTAATTTCGTGGTTCACCTTCACCCACGAAATCCACTAAAATTGGTATCCAACGAATAATAATGAATCCACAGTATTATTGAATATTCAAAAGCCAGAAGAATGGCATTGAAGAATAACTTGCATGAAGATATTTTTTATGTTCAACTGATGTCTTAAATTTGATTGTAAAAACTCCCATAACTTTACAACAAACCAGAAAATGTTACAAATTAAACATAAGTCAACAAAACTCAAACCCAACCAAAGGGTACAGTTTTCAGCAAGTCTATCTAATTTGATACTAGAACTTAAAAGTTCTAAAATGTTTCAAAAAATTGTGATAAAACTAATGATTATAATACCATAAACCTGGGTTGACTATATAATTCTGTGTTGTCAAGTTTTAAGCATTGACTGTTAAGAATGTGCATGCACAGTGACAACATTTATTAACATTAAAAGGCCTCTCTTCTGATGCAATAAGTGCTCTTAAGAAAACTTTTTATGAGCTAATAAACCAAATAGCAAATACTATGCCTTTTTCAAAACAATTATAAAAAGTATGGGTCACCGTGCTATTTTTCAAGGTACGAATCTTTCAAGATTGCCAAAATTTGCTTAGATTGTTCATGAAAACATACATTTTTGTCCATAAAAGAAATCTATGAGACAGAATTTTGAAATAAATTATAAGATAGGTTTATAATATATTTTAAGAAAATAAAAGAAAAACGGTGTCACCGAACTTTTACTTCAAGTAAAATATGAAAATTTCCCTATATGTCCAGTATAAATTTTGTACTAAAAGAGTTATCTCTCTTTAAATTACTTATTTGAAAAAATAATTCTAAACACACAATAACTTGGTATTTGATAAAATATTTTTGATAAAGCAATGAATAACTAAGTTTTCTTAAAATAAATAAACAGTGTAACCTATAAATTGCAAATCTGTCTCCACATTTGCAGATTTGGACAATTATTTTTGACAGAAAGTTCAGATTCATCAACCTACCTCTTTTGACTGTCATGATGACATTGCCACCCTTGTAGAAAGCTTTCATCAGTTCATTGTTCATACCACATGCATAGGGATCTGCTGCTGTAGATTCGTCACCAAGATCAACAAACAGGAAATGTAGTCTACCTATAATTAGAAAGATGTGGTATGAGAACCAATGAGAGAACTCATCTTCAAAGTCACAATGTGTAAAAAGTAAACAATTATGATCAAAGTCACAATGTGTAAAATGAGTAAACAAATTATGATCAAAGTCAGCCTTCACATGAAAAGCAATCTATAAAGGCCTCAAATGACTAATGTAAAACAATTCAAACAGGAAAACAAATGGTCTTAACTATCTATATAAAAACCAAATGCTCCGCAGTGCGCAGCTTTATATGATTGCAGAGGTCAAACCCTAAACAGTTGGGGCAAGTATGGACACTACATTCAAGCTTGATATAGCTCTGAATTTGGATTGTGATTAAATAGTTGACACAGCGTAGGTTTCTGACACAGAACGAATGTGGTCTAATAAACTTAACATTTTTTTTTTTGCTTATGAGCTATACACTATGCTGTTGAATATTAATTGCCTCAAAACAAATAATTGAAGAAATTTTCTTTTAAATTTCTGAAATTTGAAATGAGAAAAATTCCCCTCCCCCTTTTTTTTCACCTGCTCCTTTCCCTGATTTCGATAATAATCTCAATTCAAATTTCTAATGGAGTTAGCAACTACTGATTTAAATTCATCATAAAATTTTTAAATATAAAATGACATAATAATACAATCATGGTTAAAATTAATACTTCTAAAAATAAATTTACAGCTAAGATCTCAAGACAATAACAATTTCTTAACTATTATATATGTATTTAAATCACTGTATTTGATGTTTCTAGAAACAGTTTTAAAAATTTCATACTAGAACTAGCAAACAAATAGCAAAGAGTACCAACATAAAGAAACAAAGCTAAAGTAATTGTCCGGCAATTAACCAGGAAACCTTTGTTTTTACTCTTTTTGTTCCCAATTCCTAAACAGATTAAGTCATAACTCCAAAACTCCAATCCTTACCATCCTTTTGAGGTATTGAAACTTGTGATACAATTTGAGGCAATCTATAAACTGTTCCACAAGTTATTGTCTGGACACTAGAAAAATGCTTATTTGGGCCCCTTTTATACCCCTTATTCCAAAACCAAAGGGACCATAACCCCCAAAATCAAACCAAACCTTCCTTTTAGTGGTTTCAAACTTTGTGTTTAAATTTCAAAGATTTATATTTACTTATACTTAATTTTGTTATTAGCAAACTACCATTATGCTAAAATTGTTGGAAAATTTCCAATTACACTTAAGTTATTGGCAAATTTTCAGATATGAGCGTCGCTGACGAGTCTTATGCATCTGGCGTACTAAATTATAATCCTGGTACCTTTGATAACTATTTCAATGGAGTTTATTATATTGAAGTTATTTGCAAATTTCCAATGGAGTTTATTATATTGAAGTTATTTGCAAATTTCCAATGGAGTTTATTATACTGAAGTTATATATATTGGCAAATTTCAAATACACATATTTAAAAGCTCTGTGAAGTAGTTGAAACATAACTTTGAATTACCTCCCTTACACTGCTTTCAAATTGTCTTAACTGTATTAACCAGAAAAAAACTTGTTTTTCCCCTTTTTGGCCTTAATCCAAAAATGGTTTTAGCCATATATAAAACCCCGAAAGTCGATTCTATAAACTATCCCTTAGTAGTATGGAATCTTTCCTTATAATTTCAGAAAGATTTATACACATGTTTACACAAGTTATTGTCTTGAAACTACAAAAATGGTTGTTTTTGGCCCCGTTTTGACCCTTTATTCCTAGACTGTTTGTCCCATAACCCTAAAAATAAGTCCCAACCTTCTTATGGTATTCAACATTGTGGTACAATTTCAAAGCAATTAAAATACTTATACACAACTTATTGTCCTGAAACTAGATAAATGCTTGATTTGGGCCCCTTTTTCATAAACCTTTAAGGACCATAACCCCCAAAATAAATCCCAGGCAAGCTTCCTTTTGTGGTTATAAACATTGTGTTAAAATTTTATTCATTTCTATTTTCTTGTACGAAAGTTATTATCCGGAAACCATCAGTCATTGGAGGATGCTGACGACTACGTTGACACCAACCTAGATAACAACAACGTGATACCAATGTACAACCGCAAAAACATCATTGCGGTCATATAAGTACATGTGTACAAGAAACAAAATACAAGAAACACTTAACAAGCACACCAACAAAAGACAACAACCTGATCAAAGAGCAGGAAACAGCCCAATGCCACCACTGGATCTGAAACTCAGTCATAAAAGCCCTCATCCTACATAAAAATGTATTCTTGGTCAGTAAACACTTAAATTTTGTCTCTTAAATTGAACTTAACTCTATAAATGGACAGTGATGTCCACATGACCAATGTGTTTTAATATGTGCATAAATTACTCGTCCCTGGGATTTTCATGGCATTCCATCTATGCCATCGATTTTTCTTTTCTTGTCTAGGTACATTTGATCAAACATCTTTTGTAATTCATCCTTGGTTACTGAAATTACGTTTTTTTCTGAACTTATGGAATCTTGCTTGTTGAAATTGGTATTCTTTTTCTTTATTTGTCTTACTTTGGTATTTTTTAATGGAATTAATGGAAACGATGTAAAATGTGATGAAATTCCATGAAATTCATGGCAAAAATTTTCCATGGCAAAAATTGACATCGTTTTCATATTTGCCATGCAAGAAATTTCATGGAAAGGATGAAAATCTCTGTCAATAGTTGGCAAAGTTTGTACTTTAACTTTTTGGGGGGATGGAAACGATGGCAAAATTGGACTTTGAAATTTTTAAGGAATGCAAACGATGGAAAAGCAGCACTTAGAATCTGAAAACAAAGGCAAATTGGACTTACAATATTTTGATGATATGAAACATAAAAAGTTACTGAAAACATTATCAAAAATCTAAATACATGTTTAGATTCAGCAAATCAAAGAACCCCAAGAATTTATTTTTTGTTTAAATTAATCTAATTAATGAGGACCAATTTGAAAATGGGACCCAAAATAAAAAAATCTGAATACAGTTAGATTGTGCATATCAAAGAACCCCAAGGAAACAATTTTTTATGAAATCAAACAAAGTTTAATTTTGAGTTAACCCTTTAGAACTCCTCAATGTAAACCAATTTGATAACGGGTCCAAAAAATCAAAAATTGAAATACATGGTAAGATTCAGCATATCAAAGAACTCCTTATATTTAATTTTTGTTGAATGCAAACAAAACATTTCAATTTTGGAGCTTAATGTGGTCACAATGAACCAACTTAAAAATTGAAGTCGGCCCATAAAAAAATCTAAATCTAAATACATGTTAATATTCAGAATATCAAAGAACACCAACAATTAAATTTTTGTTGTAATTATCAAACTGATTTTAATTTTGGACGCTGGGGCCTTAATGTGGACCCACTGGAAAACGGGACTCAATGTTAAATTTTTAAATACACAGTTACATTTGGCATATCAAAGAACCCTAAGAATTCAATTTCTAATGAAATCATACTTAGTCTTATTTTGGACCCTTTGGACCTTAATGTAGACAAATTTGAAAACATGACCAAAAATAAAAAATTAAAATACACAGTTAGATTTGGCATATCAAAGTCAATTTTTGATGAAATAAAACAAAGTTTAATTTTGGACCCTTTGGACCACAATGTGTACCAATTTAAAAATGGGGCCCAATTTCCAAAAACTTAATACATAGTAACATTTAGCATATTGAATAAGAACCCCAAGAATTTATGAACAAGAGTGTACACACTGAAATGTCTCGCCTTCTTTACTAATCATTGATATTATGTTGATAGCCCTAAATATAAAGCTTTATTACAACTGTCACATAAATTTAACATAAACCAAGAAAACTAAACAGTGACCTTTGAACCATGAAAATGAGGTCAAGGTCAGATGAACCATGCCAGGCAGACATGTACAGCTAACAATTTTTCCTTACAACAAAAATAGTTGACCTATTGCTTATAGTTTAGGAAAAACAGACTAAAGCACTAAAACTTAACACAGAGCAATAAACAGTGAAAATGAGGTCAAGGTCAAATAAAACCTGCTCAACTGACATATAGATCATAAAACATTTCCATAGACCAACTAAAGTTGACATACTGCATATAGAAAAAAAATATAAGAAAAAAAGACCAAAACTCAAAAACTTAACTTTGACCACTAAACCATGAAAATGAGGTCAAGGTCAGATGACACCTGTAAGCTAGACATGTTCACCTTACAATCATTACATACACCAAATATAGTAGACCTGCTGCATACAGTATAAGAAAAACAGACCAAAACAAGTATAGAAAGCTATATAAACTTTTATATTTAATTTGTACTTCAATGCGTGACATGATACATGTAGCTGTTGAAAAATCGCTGTGTGCTCTACAGAGCATCTACATGTGTGTCTTACAAAGATTTCCAATTTTTTAAATAATTAACACACATTATTTCTTGATAAGAGTACCAAACACCAGCAGTGCAAAATATCAAACACATTTTTGGTTAATTTTATTTCACTAGTATATATATGATATTTTTCAGAATAAAAATTTGTAAGGGTTCTGCAGAACCCAGTGTCTCGCCTACTTTTGCTGTAACTCCCAGGCTCAACAAAAAAGAGGAAAACAATCAATAAAAATATTCCTCTTGAAACTATCTTTTGATTGTAAGAAGCTTCTGTCCAAGTTTGGTAAAAATTTCAGGATAGTTTATGAACATAAATGTTTTAAAAACTTTAACTGCAGACTATATGTAATGTTAACTGGAAGAAAAACTAAGTCCATTTATATAGATACACAGGTACCAAATATTAACAAAATTTCCTTTCTAGATACATGCTTTTGATCATAAACAAGCTTCTGTCCAAGTTTGGTACAAATTTAAAATAGTATAAGAAAGTCATTAAATTTTTAAAACATTTTACCACACACAGAGTGAATGTGTTATTTCCTTGCAGAAAACCTATGCCATTGAAAAGTATAATATGGAAAAAATTTGTAAGGGTTCCGCGGAACCCAGTGTCTCGCCTACTTTTGCTGTAACTCCCAGACTCAACAAAAATAAGGAAAACAATCAATAAAAATATTCCTCTTGAAACTATCTTTTGATTGTAAGAAGCTTCTGTCCAAGTTTGGTGAAAATTTCAGGATAGTTTATGAATCGAATAAATGTTTGAAAAAAAATGTTTGAAAAACTTTAACTGCAGACTGTATGTAAAATTAACTGGAAGAAAACTAAGTCCATTTATAAGTAAAATACAGATACAAAGGTACCAAATATTGACAAAATTTACTTTCTAGATACTAGCTTTTGATCATAAACAAGCTTCTGTCCAAGTTTGGTACAAATTTAAAATAGTATAAGAAAGTTATTAAATTTAAAAAAAAATTTAACCCCTGAGTTGATTGTGTTGTTTCCTGGCAAAAACCCTAAGTCCATTTAAAAGTATAATACGGAAAAAATGGATTAATTTTTTTACAAAATTTACTTCTGGATACTATCTTATGATCATAAACAAGCTTCTGTCCAAGTTTGGTACAAACCCAGAATAGTTAAAGAAAGGTATTCAAATTTTAAAAACTTTAACCACAGAGTAAATGTAATGTTTCCCCGCAGAAAAACTAAGTCCATTTATAAGTAAAAAACAGAAAAAATGGATTTTTTTTTTTCAAAATTTACTTCTGGATACTATCTTATGATCATAAACAAGTTTCTGTCCTAGTTTGGTAGAAATCCAGTATAGTTTAAGAAAGTTATTAAATTTTCAAAAACTTTAACCACAGAGTGAATTTTTGTGGACGCCGACGACGATGACTGAATGTAGGATCGCTTAGTCTCGCTTTTTCGACTAAAGTCGAAGGCTCGACAAAAATTAATGTATGGTAACTTTTTTTTTAGGCATCATAAGAAAGAAATGGAAAGTTGTCCATAAGATCATCAACCATCTGTCCAAGCCAAGTAAGAAATACAAGACAAGATAGACGACAGATAGCAATAATGAACTTTGAACATTTCCAAAATGTTTAACTTACATTAAAACATAGTTAATTTTAATAGTTTTTATTATTTTAATCTATTTTGCTAGCAATATATGGCAATGAAATTTAAATGGTGAGTATTACCATCACAATTTCTTCGAGACAAGACAAACATTTCTATTTATATTTCCTTTACTGTATGATGACTACACAGTTACCTACCGTCTTTATCAACAGCTATACGTTTAGATTCTTCCACTGTATTACTGGTTCCTTCCCCTAATTTCCATTCTATCTTGCACTCATTACCTGGTACACATTTGGGTTTACCCTTACACTGTATCGACATTTCCTTGTATTGAGTAGCATCTACGCTTATTTCTTGTGTATCACTAAAGCTCAAAATAACTGAAAAGATAAATTTTAAAAAAAACACATGAGGCCAATACCATGAAAAACAATCAAAATTTTATCATAAGATTAAACACCTTCTTTCTTGATGTGTAAACTGCACTGATTAGCTCAAAAATTGAATAAAAACCTGTAGGACTCAAGTTTGCCCATGAAAAACTTCTGTAAATCATCTGTTTTGACCTAATAATTCTTCTCACAAACATTTGCAACTTTTTATTTACATTTTTTTCCATAAGATGTCAAATCCTCAGTTGGCAAGTTGTAATTATGGAGTGAGTTTGCCACATTGATAACCTTAACTCAATAAATGTTTGATTTAAATGCAAAACAATTTATAATGAAACAACACATACCCCAAGAACTCCTTTTTATGAAATGTCATATAAATTTTGAGCCTACAAGTAACGAGATATGCTTTACCTTAAGAGTTTTCATGTAAAAGACATCATGTTTTGCCATGATATCAAGGAAATTTATATTAAATTGATTGAATACATTTTAGCAAACTCTATATTATATATATATGAACACATTGTTTCAATGATTGAAAAGGAAATACAAATGTAATGTCAGCCATGTAGTTGAGAGGAAAAATAAAGAACTGAAAAAGGCCAATAGCCGAAACGTCATGAAAATTTGGTTTATTGATACAGTTATAGTATACCGGTACTGAAGATTCATTATTAATCGCAGGGTACCAATAATCATGGATGTTGTGGATACAGGGAAACCACCAATTTAAATGTTCAACAAAATACACAATTTCTATAAAGTTGTATGCAGACTTTAGCAAATCCATGAAATCTAAAATCAACAATAGTGGAAGTTTTTTTCAATCCATAAAAATAAATAAATCCCCAGTTATATGAGTATAAAAACTGACCTGCTCTTTCCACTTTGAATGGTGCAGCCATTGCCGACCCATGTTTATTAGAAGCAAAACACTGAAAGGTTCCAAAGTCAACTACCTCTGGTTTGGTTATAGTCAATTCTCCTGTCATTGTGTTCGAAGTTATCTGTAGGCTGTTAACGATGACTTTACCATCTTTACGCCATTCATATCTGTAAGAAATAGAGAATATTACAAAATAAAGGGATGATTTCAGCTTTCCAATTGTGAACTTTCCATTTCAAAGTAGCAACATTCCAGCAGCACCTGCATACAGGGTATATATCTCCAAATTGATACGATATTCCTGTGCTTGCATTTCCTATCATGATTGCTGCTCACAAGGAAGCTATTAGACCAAGAGTTCCAAATGGTGAAGTTGAAATCATCCCTTTGTAAATCCCTTTGGTTGACCGTTATGGAATAAACGTTTCACAAATGATATTGGATATGTTCCTTACGTCGTAACTACAATCCCCTTCCCCTTCATGAATGTGACCTACCGAATTAGACTATTTACCAGATTTGTTATCACATAAGCAACACGACGGGTGCCACATGTGAGTAGGATCTGCTTACCCTTCTGGAGCACCTGAGATCACCCCTAGTTTTTGGTGGGGTTCATGTTGTTTATTTTTTGGTTTTCTATGTTGTCTCATGTGTACTATTGTTTGTCTGTTTGTCTTTTTTTATTTTTAGCCATGGCGTTGTCAGTTTGTTTTAGATTTATGAGTTTTACTGTCCCTTTGGTATCTTTCGTCCTTCTTTTTTAAATGCCTTTTTTAATACTTCACCTATATATATCAATCAGAAAGGCCATGCTAAGGGTGAATACAGTGTGTGTGTGTGTGTGTGTGAGATAATATAAATTTAATTCATTAAATAACTTAAATATATATTTTTCATGACTTGATATATAACGAAGTTGTATTAAAATTAAAATTAAGTAAGGATGCAAGACAAATTTTCAAATGTTCAAAAGTCCACAATATCATACATTACTGGTCTGTGATTGGTTATTTATGGTTATGGTGTTGACTAAATTGTACAAATTCTGGTGATGAATGAATTCTGTCCCCTGTATTCATAGGGGGAGACTGGTGGAAAGCCTCTCTTACTAATTCCTTTTAGTTTTTCTCTATCAAGGGGCATATAGGAAGGCATCTGCACAGAAGAATGTCAAATAAAATTGCCATTTTACGATGAACGAACAATTTTTCTTGCACGTTGGTCTTTTTACCGATTTCCCTGAACACGGTGAATAACAAACCTTTTTCATGGCTGGATATAAAATAAAATGGTAAAACATGTTGCATGAAAATAACCCTTTACCATCCTCTATTCCATGTAATTTTCCTTATTCTGAACAAGGTTATTAGTATTCATTAGTAGTTAGGGTACATGCATGTACATCATTTCCATTTCTTTTGTCATTGTTATGTTTTGATATATGTTGTATATTAAGTCAATATACTTGTAGTATTGGTAATAAAACACTGCTTTGAGTTAAAAATCCAAAATGTTGACAAAATGATTTTAGTTACAGAAGATTTTCACCCATAAGACTGGTTGACAGTTGTCATTATTTTACGAAATTTTCCTTTCTTCTGACCGCTTATTTCCATCCTCAGCATAGTAGAGTGATATTAAAAGTTATTGCAAGAAACTAAAGGATCAAATAGCCATGTCGACCTAGGGTAAAAAGAGATGAACAGATCATGATTGGTCATCTCAACGCGATGGCTTTTCTCACTTTCGCCGTACTGTCTCAAGCGAGAAATTCAATCTCGTTGAACTGACCAATGATACTCTATAAATATTCAAACTTATGTTGTTGCAAGAATGCCTGTAGAACTAAACCTAAAACTTACGTTGGGGCAGGGTTTCCGGTAGAACTACATTTGAACATTTTTGGCGTATCATCTTCCTCTTTCATATAATATGAATCTTGGAATGGACTTGTGATCTGTGGTGGTGTTTCAGCTAAAATAAACAAAAATTCTCAGTTCTGCTTGCATGCATTAAATTAAGATAGACAATGGACAAAAATCATAAAAAAATCCTGTTTGGAAATACTGCATGCAAAACACATATTTTGTTAAACCTTAAACATGTTAAAAAAATAAAGAAAAAAATGTCTAAATTTACAACAATAACAATAACAATAATTTAGTTCATTTTTTGTTTACTCTACATACATATTCAAACAAACTGTACTTATTTATTCATAATTTCCCTGATCTTTTTCTACCTTTTCCCCAATACCTCTTTAATACAGTGATCAGTACTTGGATTAACGTCTGGCAAAATATTCCCCATTTAGACTGTAGGGGCTTCTTCAAAATTTTATCATGACATTCAAAAGAGAGATAATTCATACAATAGTTAACATCTACTAGTCTACGCCATTTGATCTCTATGGTAGATAGATGTAACATTCGTAAACATACCACATCTTTATGGTGGGGTTCATTTTGCTAAGTCTATTATAAGTTTTCTATGTTTTGTCATGTGTACTGTTACTTGTCTGGTTGTCTTTTTCTTTTTTAGCTATGACGTTGTCAGTTTATTTTTCTATCTATAAGTTTAAATGTCCTCTTAGGTATCTTCGACCCTCTTTTATGGTTAAATTAGTTTTGGACTGTGAATTAATTTAAAAGTAGTAACAACATGGTTATAGCATGAATATTAGCCGCAGTAGATTTTTATATTGCATGGACTTACAAGTGAAATATCAATTAAACAGGGGATAATTTTTACCTTTCTGTTATAAACGTGAAAAGCGATGAATTCACCTGCAAATTTCAATTTGGGAGACTCCATGGGGGGAATCCCCAGCAAATAGTGACACTTTGCAGGTATGCAATGTAAAACATACTTCTGTCCCCAATTTGAAGCTTTGCACTTTAGTCATGTTAATTATCATGTTAACAAAAATACAAATAAATAACAATTATACTTACGATCAGCACATTGTATCATCGATAGAATAGCAACAAAAAGTATTACTGTTACTAATGTCTTCATTTTCTTTTTTAATATTATTGCTTCTATTTTCTTTTCAAATGCAGTTTATAAATCTGAAAATGGATTAAATTTAAATATAGTTATTTTTATAATAAACTCATAACAAATTGGAAAACTGATGAAAGCTTAAGGTCCCACTTGTGGAGCAGGATGTGCTTACCCTTCTGGAGCACCTGAGATCATCACCAGTTTCTGTGGTGTTCTTGTTGCTCAGTCTTTATTTTTCTATGTTGTTTCTTATGAACTTCCATTTGTCTGTTTTTCAACCATTGCAATTATAATATTTACAAGTAAAAGAGGGGCGAAAGATACCAGAGGAACAGTTAAACACAATTAGTTTGACTGTTCCTCTGGTATCTTTCGCCCCTATTTTACTTTTAAATATTATTTAAAAATACACATTACCATTTCAAACCAGTACAACTTCAATATCATTGCAAAAATACTACTTTTCACTATAAACTAGAGTAATTTTTGTAGTGCGACTTATGTAAGAAGTTCCATGAATAATCAATGAGGACAGGGGTCATATTTACTTGCATTTTCTATACTGATTTTGATTCATGTTTATGTTTTGTCTCATGCTCTGGCTCTTATATTATTACAATAAAAATTTGTATTGGAATTGATTTTTTAAATACAAGATTATCTCCCTTTATTTTAACGTGTTCTACTATTAACTTGTCATAAATGAACCGCTTCCAGTGATTGTTATAACAATAAAATGTCAAAAGAAGAACAATAAGATTAAAATAATGGGGAAACTCTAAAGAAAGTAGATTTTTTTTTGTAACCCAGGAAGCAGCTGTGGGGTCATAGCCTGAAGGGTAAAGTCTCAGAATCACAGACTTGATACTAGCATTAAATGTGGTTGAACTAATTTGGCTTTAAGATCACACAAACATCCTTTCAATTATACTCATAAACACATTATTAGAGTATTGATGTATACTTATCAAAGTACAAAATGCTACAATTATCTTCTTAATCAGTATTTACCAATGTATCTACTTTTACATGTACTATAGATATCGAGTCATAACAAATTCTAATGAGAGCTGAAATTAAATTTTCAACTTACTTCTAAGGTTTACTAATTATCCGCTCTTATAATACTTTAAAATGCATTGTACACAATAACTCAAAAATGTCAGAGAGGTAAAGATGATTAATACACCTGGTTAACAAAATCCAGGTAAATAAAGGAATACCTGAGATAACCTGAGGATCTCTAGAGGGTTATAATAAGTTAGTCTCAACATTTAAATCTACTTTCTTTGTTTAAGTCTCTGATAATGAAGTTGTAATAAAAATAAGAACTATTTGTTTTTTTAGAATGTTTATAAGAAATAAAGGACCTTCATAAATACACTAAAAATCAATAGACACTTCAGAGAATTGTGTTTACTTATTTAATGAAACATTCCGTATAAGGACGATTACATGTAAAGTTCCGGTCAAAGCACTCCTGGATGAGTAACCTAGTTAATCATGTTATTGTTTAATCAGCTGTAGTTTTTAACAATTGTGTATCATATAATAACTTCAATTACATTGTCATTTATATATAAAAAAAAACTTGATTCCAAAACTCAAATGCTGGATCATCAATATTAGAGTTTTAAATCAATATTTTTTTATTTATTGTTTCTTTTATCTGATAAACTTCTGGTTCAGTGATTTAATTACTGATGTCTACTATCTGTATCTGTAGTGGTATGTGTAGAATCCTATTAAGGCTTTTATACACTATACTACTGTGAATGTTATAGCAGTGAGGCTACCAGCTGGACATCATATGTAAAAGTGTCACAGTCAGGTATTAACACTTAATTTTAACAAACCAAGTCATAAAGATTATAATGTGCCTCATGGTTGTATTAGATATAAATAAAGAAAAAGGTTTCAGGCAGTTTTGTATTGTTTCTAAATATAAGGTTGACTCATTGGCACTAAAGTAAGCCATTCTTCTTATTTATAGTGAGAATGTCAGGCAAGATATGGTAATGATAATACTTGGTCACATTTCTTTGTCTGTCTACACTCGACCCCCTCCCCCTTAATATGGCCATAAATGGGTATGAATACACAGATTATAGCACTGACAATGTCTATCAAATAATTTCTCTCAAACCAGTGCAGATACTGGGGGCCAATTTGAACTAATACAGTGAGGTGCTGTTTTTTGGTTTGTTTTAAAGACCTCACAACATCTTAGGAGATATTTTAAACAGCAAAAATGTGGGTTTCTTTATGAACTATAATCCTCCTAAGACCATATGTGACACTGATGTAAGTCACTGTACTGCTTTCAAAAATGAGCAAAACCTATTATATTAAGCTATAAAACATACGAAATGAACAAAATTTAAAACAATTCATACAAAAAACACACTAGTCTGGTTTATGTACATAACTATAATCAAAAAACAAATATGAGAGATAGAGATCCAGGCAACCACCACTGAATAGCAGGCTCTTACATGTATGTGTGTGTATCTATAATTAAATCACTTTTTAGATTTGTGGTATAAATCAATGAAAAGGTCTCTCCAACTAGAGCTGTATCTTAAATTTTAAGATAAATTTACATTTAAATTCAATATTCAAATGAGGATTTAAACTCGAAAGCTAATCTGACAATGAACTAGGCTTTTAAAAAAATCTTTCATCTTGTTGACAGGTTTAATATTTAAACAAGTATTTGCTACATTTTGTATGCTGACTTAGCAGTTTCATACATCAATTTATAAAACCATTCATCTGAATCACCATTTTGAATGTTCTGATTGAGTAGACACAGTTGAAAAAAATACATATTTTATACTAACTGGGCTAGTCGCTTAAACTAAGCCCCAAAAATATCAGACCTGTAAATGTGTGGTAGAACATTTTTTTTTATATTTGGTAAAACACTTGCAAGAATTTTACTAACATTATGATTTTTTCCCTATGAATACTTAAAATTTCTCAAAAACTAAATATTAGATCTGCAAATTGGTAGTTGCAGATTATATTCTATTTCTAGTTTAATTCTTATTAACATTAAGTGAAAAAAACACTAAAATCAATTTCTACTAACATACCCTCCCCCCTCCTTTCTCAATTTATACTTAAAATTAATAAAAGTTTTTTTAGAAGATACTTTCATTCATCAAAAGAAATCATAAAATTACTGACCTTAAATAACACCACCACCGGGCACCTGAACAATAATAATAACCAGTCAAGATATTATCCAAAATATATGCACAATAAATACCTATATGACATTTAAGTATGACATGCAGTTCAGTAAATCTTCCGTGTATCTATACATACCCTTGACATCCCATGTACTTAATAAGGCATTGTTTATTAACTCTCACATATTTACAATCATGAATATTCATTATCATAGTTTATCCAATAATTCTCAAGACAAACAATTCTGTATCGATTAATATGCCAAACATGGCCATGCTGCAAACACCAAATTGACAAATACGATAAAATTAAGGGTGAAAAAATCAATTTCCTTGGGGCAATTTTAATTATAATTCTTATTTGGCATGTATGGCTTTTGGAAACTTGAAGAGTGTGTTTGGTAAAATCAATAAATATGTGACAGTTTTTTTTCAAATCTGAAGCCTACTTGCAGATTCTTTTTCAATTTGAACTGTTTTCTTTGAATAATTTATGAATGCTTTACATTTTTCCTATCCAATAGTTAAATACATTTTCTAAATATCTAGCTGTCTTCATAATAAGTTGTGTATCGTGATTTGAAGGAGCCTAAAGCAGTGTTTACAAAACAATAACAGGGTCCTTAAGCTAGCCTTAAAAGCTCCCACCTTGTCCTTTACTTCGCTCCACTCTGCACTAATGTTCTAACCTACGCCCTTATAGTGATAAGCTCTGCACAATGCATTAATACTGATCGAAGGAAAAGAAATAATTTTTAAGCACAAAAAAATAAATCCCATTAAAATCTGGAAAAAGCTGTGAACACAAAAAGACATTAACTTTTACATTTCTTTATTGTTATACATCGTAAAATATTCCCTTTTCAAACAAGAAAATTAATACAATACAACAAAGTATAGTCACTATACAATAAGGCCAAAAATAAAGTATTGTTAGTTTCCCCTCCCCAGACCGACCCGGTAAAATCGCTGCCACCCAAAAAAAATTATTGGCCGTTCGTCTTCAATTATTTTTTTTCTCCATTTTGGTCCTGGTGATACTACAACTAAATATAAAAAAAACCCAGGCAGGTAACAAAATATATCTAAGGTTATGAAATATAAACACTAGAATTGAAAACCAAAAGATATATGGAAAAGAAAGGAAAAGCAGAAAATATTTAATACAGAAACTCAAAATTACTCTCCAGGGGTGGATCCAGCCATTTTAAAAGGGGGGGTCCCCAACCCAGGACAAAAGGGGGGGTTCCAACTATATGTCCCCATTCAAATGCATTGATAGTCCCCGGAACCCTCCCCCTGGATCTGCCACTGCTCTGACAAATTTTAATGTCAGAATCCAATACAATGTGACAGTATAAATTTTCTTTATTTGACAGTGATAAATATTGATAATGCATGTAGTTGTTGTTTTTAAAGTGTAAAAGAATGAAAGCATAATAGTCTTTATGATAATTTTAAGGAATTAAGAGTCCCCTGCCCTCAATTCTTCAATGCCTGCTTGCTAAAGAACCCTAAGCCTTTTAACACTTTTGAGGTAAATGGCTTGAGATGAAAGTTGTGTTAAAAGTTTTTAAAATTATTTGTCATATACCTGTTTTGTTTTTAATTAAGTTACCTCACAGTATTGAAATGCAAGAGATTGATTGCATATGATTTATTCAGTGTTCTAGCTATGACTTAAGGGCAAAGGGGCATATTTTGAGATGAAGTGCATTAAAGTGCATTAAGTCACAAACCACTTATGATTTATATGACAATTTCAAAAAAAAGTTTTAAAAATGTTTTAAAGCCACTATACTACCCACTGGGGAGACTTTCACTGTATAAGCTGATTACACTATATCAAAGACAATATATTATCCTAATGTATAGATCAATAATTTGTCACAATGAAAAAGACACAAAGTGCCATGTAAAGGGAATTCTATGGCTGCAGTGTCACTTCTCCACTTTAACAGCATGTCAAAATTGTTCAATATATTTTAATTCAAATTAGATGTGGGCGTCTTTCACAAACCTGTCAGATAATGTTAAAATTATGTGTTAAGTTTTGGTAAGGGTGAAATAATTTGTGACCGGCTGATAATTGGATAGATTTTCTGATAGATGTGACAAGCCAATATAAGTTCTTAGTGACAAAAAAAACCTGAGTTAACCTAAATTACAAATAAAATGGGTTTTATGGTTTAAAATCTTAATACTAATATAAACGTAGTCGACGTCCCATTACAAATATGTGTTTTATGGTTTTAAATGTTAGTTCTAATTCAAATTTCCCTTTGCAAGTCCTATATGCATGTTATGGATATACACAATACATGTGCATCTTTTACAGATTTTACAAGACATTATTTTTCATTATTCCAAAATGAATGAGAGGGGGTAGGAGGGGTCCTGATCCCAAAATCCCGGGCTAAAATACACCTGATCTTGAAATCCAGAGGTCCTGAAATTCCAAAAAAAAAGAAATTCCCGGATCCTGAAAGGGTCAATTCCGAAATCCAGAGCTTGAAAACACCCAATCCCGGAGTCCCAATAAAGGTCCTATCCCCCTCATGAATGTCAGAATATCCAGGTTACATACACTTTTTTAAAAGGACCTAACATTCCCAAATAAATCCCCATACTGTCCCACGTATATATAATATAGGAATTCTGGGTATTTGTTACTGCTAAACAGTTTTGTTTTTCCCACTCAATGTACATATGTTATTTTTTAAAATTTGAATTGCAAATGTAGCATCCACATATTGTCGTAAATTAATGTATCAAACCTTTTTTTTCATCACATTGTAAAAGTGCAGTCCCTATTCATGTCTGTCTGGAATATTGAGGAAAACATAAAGTACAAATAAATTACTTTAAAAGATTAAAATCTGTCATACAATAATTTTATGAACTTGAAAACAAAGTTATCTCCCCTTGAACTCTGCATGTACCTTCCCTGGTTATCTCCCCTTGAACTCTTCATGTCACCTCCCCTGTTTACCAATATATACATGCAATAAATCTATTAACAAATCATATCTCATTCATTACTCCAATTGTCTTTTAATCATCAAATTTTCAATTATAATAATAGAAACTGAGCCCATTGAATTAATCATCTTTATTGTAAATCAAGTTTAGATTGTCAGATGAATACAGATTTTTGTTCTATCTTGGTGATTAATGGATGAGTATGAAAGGGGTATCTGGCAATATTAATTTATAGGGCATATGCACACTACAAATTGGCCATTAAAGTTAATTCATATGAATCAATCAATGGTTTGTTAATTATTAAGTGGTGGGACGATAAAATATCAAATTATGTTTCACATGCACTTTTGTTTCAGGAAAAGTCTATTTTTTAATTATTTTCAGATATAGTGATCAGCATATTTGTTTTTTCATTTGTATCTTTACTTTTGGATGACCGTTCTGTGAACTGTAGAGTTCATTTTCTGGTCCATTATGGTCTCTATGGAAAGTTGATACAATAAATGTCAGAAAATATATACACAAATATATTTCAACGAGCTTTAGAAACAGGATTGAAGAAAAGCATTTGCTAATGGAGCTGTTCTCCTTTGCTGAAGCCAGCACAAATGTTTTGAATTTCATACTTGGGGGTGTTTAACAACCTTAATTACAACAGTAGGTTCATATTTCAGACATTATCTATATATATCTTTTCTGGATTTTAACAATGAATTTTTCAGTCAAATTCTATCAAATTTAATATTTATTACTCAATAACTTAGACAAAATGAAGTGACAATTTGGAAAAGTACAACAAATTTATTTTTGTATTACTTTTTTTTGTATAATATTTGGTGGACAACTAATTTGATAACGTTACCAATCCAGTAAATCATTTTTTTCAATTAAAGGCCAACTGAAAAGATGTGGATGTTTTGTGACTTCAACAGTGTTCAAATTAACAAAAAAATTACCATATTATAATTGACCCGTTCAAAATATCCATCTGCACAACATCCAAAAAACAAATCTGTTTCCTAAATAATTAAAACCTGTCAATTATGACAATTCTAAACTTCTTTTTTCAAATATTCTCCCTGACTCATCTTTTTATTTTTTTCTACTTTTTGAAAAATAATTCCTCTTGGGCAATGATGGGCTTTAATTGACAGTTAAAAAATAATTATGGATAGTGTAGATAGATAGGGATATGGAGATAGACAGTTACTGAAGTAATTAGATATACCAACCGTAATTACGTTATCCCTGTAGGCAGTCAGATCGTACTTGTCAATTCTAGGAAGTTACTGGACAAATATGGACTAGTTATTTCCTATTAAATTATCTCCAGTAATTTAGTGTGTTAATTATATCTCATTCTATACTGGATATAGCAGTGGACTAAGAAAACAATGTCTGTTTTTCTGTTTTAATAAAATTTGTTTTTTTAATTTACAAACCAATTTCCTGTCAATTGTTCGACATAGCGAAGAAACAATTACATAATTATTAAAAAAATACAGTTAATATTATTTTAATAAAAGATAGAAAAGGTATCAATTATTCATGCACTAATCCCACAATAAATTTTGAAAAAGGGGTGTCAGTGAAAGACCATTGTTAGGAATAATCCTAGTTAAAAATTGACGGCATTCATTCTTTATGTCACTGAGCATCATTTATTGACCATGCCCACTTATCACCCACCCCCAAATCTGCCTCTAAAGATGTACTTAAAAACCTTAGTAATGTATAAAATAAATAAAAGATCTAAGTAATATACATGATATATGAATATACATGAATGCATTGGCGGATCCAGGGGGGGAGGGAGTTGCACCCCCCTTTTTTATGGCCAATCAATACATTTGAATGGGGACATATAGCTGGAACCCTTTGTCCTGGGTTGGGAACCCCCCTGATATGTTTGTACATCAATAAGACACCAAACCAGTGAGTTACACAACAAACCATAAGACATATAGAGGTTAATATTATTCAACAATAAATCGATGCACTGAATGTGTATGAATAAATATATCTCAAAAACAATCAAAAAAATCTCTCCACTTCAAACACTTAATGCACAATTAGAATAACAGTGAGACTAATGACAACCGCTTGTTACATTGACACTAACTTTTTAATAAATACAGGGTCTCCCTATTCACAGACCATACTTAGGACACTATCATCCTTATCCTAACCAATGTTCTTGGTCTATTTGAAGTCCTTTCCTAAATCACATCTACATTATATATATAATTCTATGTGGTCTTAATTATCACTAAGAATTCTTTCAAAACCATTACTGCTGTTGAAATCAGATCAATAAGAGAGAGACATAGGTACTGATTTAAGTGTTCAATTTGAATCATTTTAGGGATTTACATAATAAAATGTGGTATTCAATTAAGAAATAGTAAGAATTGAAAGTCATAACCAGTAATGTGTCAGTCTCTGAACAATGATTGAAACAATTAACAATATTCTACAAAGGATGAACACATTACTAAACTCACCAAATTAGAATTATCCTTTTGCAGTCGTAATCCAGTAATTATTCCTTGCGGAAATAAATTAGAAAATTGTAAATATCAATTGAGGGAATCTTCACAATAAGACAATGTAGTGTAATGTCGACTACGTCACTTCTTATCCAATCAATGAATCAACGATGGTTTCCCAGAATTCTCACGAGAATATCTGACACACTCCCAATTTCACACACATATATATATATATGATATATTTGGATCCTTTCAATTATGATAGTTTTCAATTAAATTTGATCTTTGTAAAACTATTTCATTACATACCATTTATACTCTATGGAAATCATCTGCCTGTTTCACATGTTTTATCTTTATATAATGTTCAAATATTTAGATGCTAATTATATTGGACATCAAAATGTCATCGGAGCATCAAATTGTTGTTAAATTAAATATAAATCTCAGGGCAACAAAAGACTAGGTTTAAATTTATAGTCTATTTAAAATCCATTGACTGTACAATCGTGGAGTCTCCTTTTTCTATTTCAATTCTTGTATTAAATGTTATTAATTTAGTAAGATCACTGTCCTCTCATCTCTCTTAAATTGTATAAAGGAATTATGGCTTTCACAATAAACATTGGAACCAGTAAAATATTCAGACTTAAATGCCGATATACTCCTACACGTAAATGTGCAATTACTATGTTTGGGCCAGGAAAATACATGTATATGTAATGAGAGACTTTCCTAAGGCTAAATTCTAAAACTTCCTTAATGCGATGGGCAAAAACAATACAAATGATACAAATGTAGAAGATAATTTTAAATGTGCCCATTTAGTCTGGCGTGCTTGTTCTTTTAGCAGTTTAGAAATAGTTTATGCCTTTTGTTCTCCCATGGCCTGATTGTAATGCAATGCCAGAAAGCAGTAAATGGTAGAAAAATATTTTAAAAGGTTGCATGCATGTACTTTTAGCAGTTTAGAAATAGTTTATGCCTTAAGATGTTCTCACAAGGCCATTATAGTGCAATGCCAGAAAATAATTTTAAAAGGTTGCATGCATGTACTTTTAGCAGTTTGGAAATAGTCTATGCCTATTGTTCTCCCAAGGCCATTTTAGCGCAATGCCACAGTGCATGATCTTAAAAGATTGTCTGATGGTCCAGTGCTGGTATGTAACATAAAAGTGCTATGATTTTATGGAAATCTTTTAATCTGTTTCCAGGAGCCACTGATATATTTGAATATCTAGGAGTATTCTCACGCTAGCAAATGAGTTCTCCTGAAGTACAATAAACCTAGATCAAATTCAAATGCATACTGTAAAACCGTGAATCAGAAAATTGTAAATATCAAATTTGAATTTGAATCATTATGTTTTGTTAAATTAATGTTTGACATTTCTAACATAAAATGTTTGTATAACCATCAAAAATAACAATTACACCTATCAAATTTTGGCTTGTTTTTATAACAAAACTGATGATAATTTTACAACAATTTAACCTTGACTTTATGAAATGATTGGCTTGTTGTATATCTTATATGGACTAGAAAAGTAGTCCAAAATAGTGACTTGAAGCAGAGTTCACACGTTGAGCTTCAACTGAATAAAGGATATGTATGATGCTTTCATACTAACAAATGTGCAATCAATTTTAAATTTATGAAATTGGTCTATCAGTGTATATATAGAACAAATGTAAAAACATTAAAAAAAAATTGGAGTTCAGTTTCAATAAAGTGGTTCATCCAATTATGTTTACTGTAAACCAACTTATTTTCCCAGATACTTAGATTATTTCGTGTTAAGCCCTCTCTATCCATTTTTGTAGCAATTTAATTTCTCGAATTTACAAATTGACTTGAAAAAGTAGAATAAGGAAGGATCTAAGAAATACATATATTCATGATGACTTATGTAAGCTTTAATTTTTTACTCATGAAAATAAGTTGGTTGACAGTACTTCATATTAAAGAAAGCTGAATTCATTAAAAACAAAAAGACAGCTAAAATTGCACATATTTCACGTTTTATATTCTGCAGTAAATGTACCACTTCATTTGAAATGACATTTGATATTACATAATATAGCAATTATAGTCAGTTACGGAGTTTGTAATTTCAAATTAACATTATATTTTGGTTTTTTCACCACCAGAATATAGGTAATCAATGATTTTTGTAGTGACATTTTACAAATCCTTGTGGGAAATACAGTAGATTACATTTTCAAAAATATTCAACCAGTTTATACTTTGAAAATTGTACTTAAAGCAACTCAATCCACAAGTTTTGAATGTTTTTCAATCATTTTGATCAAATTCAATGCATTAGACAAGTCAATGAAGGACAAAAGAAACATAAAGTTCATTAAATTATCAGATTATATGACAAGTCAAATCTCTTTTAAATTCATTGATTGATGTACAATATCCTAAGGGGACATAACTCTATGTTATTTCACATCTGTTTAATTCAATGTTTACTTTTATCCATAAAATGACATAATTTAATATTGAATGATTGTTATGTTGGATATTGAATGATTGTTAGATTGTTATGGCGAACAGGTGAGAGCCATTAACAGGTGATTTAGAATTTTAGTCTACAATTTACAGTTCTAAGTCTGTAATTTTTAAATTGACAAGATATTTATATTTACATTTTACTTCTAATCCAGAGTTTGATAAAAAAAAAAAGATTAAAAAAAAAGAGGGGGGATCCAATCAACAAGGCAATATTATGAGTGGGACTTGTAAAAGGTCTACATATGTATGCAATAACCATGCACATGCATGTTTGTAGCTGACCAGAAATAAATTTCTGATATACAACAAATGGAAGGTTTTAATGACCTTGACTGGCTATACAGCCCTTGCACAGTTGGTTTTCTGATATGTTGTAAATTAAGTTATATATATATCAGTGGCGGATCCAGGATCAAGGGGGGAAGGGTCCAGGGTTTGGAATTCCCTTTTTTTTTTAAAGATCAATCCATTTGAAAAGGAGCATATAGTTGAACCCCCCCCCCTCATTTTTACTCTGGGTTGGGAATCCCCCTTTTAAAATGTCTGGATCCACCCCTGTAAATATTCATATACATAGTATTTAGACATATGGAATAATTAATACTAAAAGACGATTCACTTGGAAATTTTTTAAGTACATGAAAAATTTAGTTTGAAAAAGTTATTTCAGAAACATAATTTCAATATTTAATTTTGAAAATGAATTTGACAACATTCATAAATTCATAAACATAAATATAACTACTTTTAAATATTTACCTTTTTTGAACCCTTCAAGTCTAACAAAATTTCTAAATAAAATGTCTATATTTCCTTGTGTACTGCAGATCCTCACTAAAATCGTTGATTTATATATGATAAAAGTATTGATTTGGACAATGGTGGAGTGAACTCAATTAGTCTATTAAAAGCGAAAGCTGTCAAATTCCTTTAGTTGCTAATTGTAGTACTGTTAATTATAACCTGTGTATAGAATAGGGAACGCTAAGTTCAATCAAATATGCCGCGTACCTGTGTATACAGGTAAATCCGTATAAACTTTTCAAACATGTGGCGATTCGATCATCAAAGATGAAATCAGAAAATGCATTTGTTCATGGACGTAAGTATGTATACCAATATTCCATTTAAGTATTTTATATTCAAACTATTTACCTGTCTAAAGAACAAAAGGAAGTTGAATTCAAAACATCTTTCCTCACAGGTATTCTCGCACCTTGCAATATCCGGGTATTTCCGGTAGTCCAAAATCTGTGACGTTTTTCACAAATCAATGAGAGGCACGTAAAAAGGGACGGTTAAATCCGAGTTTTAAGGCTAAACTTCAAGTCTTGATCCTCAAAACAAATAATGATATAATTATACATTAGTAATAAGTGGGACTAATAAATGAACTTAATTAGTATTGTTCACGGTCACATATTATAAGATATGAAAGGATTCACAAACAGCTTACAGGGGCGTAGCTAGAAAGAAACTTTTGAAAAAATTTTGGGACCCTTTTATGCAGGAAAATGGTTTTTTTTTTGGTTTTCGGTCATAGGACAGTTGAAAGAGGAGCTACATGTAGATAGGACTAATAAAATTTATGATTGTAAAACTATTCATAAAGCTTCTGAATAAAGTAAATAATGGTTAATTGAAAACATGAACTACAAATTTTTCTGATACATAATTTACTCAAAATTGTCCAAAATCTGCTCTTCGGGTCTAGGCAGAAACGAGCTTCTCTATTTATTTGTCAATATTCAGACTGAAATCTCGTTGAATATGCAGTAATGCTAGCGATGATAACCTGTCATTGTTCATTGTTGATCGTACATTTGATTTCAACAGACGTAGTACACTGATAGACCACCACGGTAGCACTCGCGAGATGTTATAAACCAGTGTACGTGTTTGCCATCGAGCGACCTCCCAATTGAATTCGTCAAAATTACATACCAGGTCAGTTTTGTATGTCTCAGACAATGTTGAGATTTGTTCGTTTGTTATATTTCCTACAACACGAGGAAGCAGATACGGCACAAAGAAGCGATTTTCTGATAATACCAGACGCGACTCCACTCTCCAGTTCCATTATCATATGGTCTATAAACGCAAAATAAAATGAGACTTTCCAATAATGTTTTGCGTGTTTTCAGGATGAGTGGCTCTGATAGTCCCTCGAACACATCGCCGTGGCATAATTTCAACGATATCGAAGGGTTCAAAGCTAATGCCGATTGACCTACGGTACATCCCATTCCAAACAGATAAACCGTACTCTGTAAAATGTGCTCCGAAACTACATGTACTAGACTGAGTATAACAAATTCAAATCGTGTAAAAGATACAAGTTACAGTGTCCGATTTTGTCATGCATGATCTCCAATAAAACTTCTATTTTGAAACCAAATGCCGTTATTTAATGACATTTCATCAATCAAAAAAGTGACAACATGTGTGTTTCCTTTAAAATTTGATTTATAAAGTTTTAATTTTGCAAAAAAATATTTTGCATGCCGAACCGATGTGCACGCAACTGCGTGTTGGCGTATAGGGAGCTACGCGCCTGGCTTAGCAAGCCAGAAATATCTCCATCAAATACAAGAGCTTATAAATACTCCAGTGCTTTTATCACGGATAGTAAAGGAATTAAATTTAAAAATAAAGTATTTTCAGACCATCCTGTTACTCAACATATTCAATGGTGGTGCAAAGGTGGTGAAACTTTTCAAAACCGTTACGACTGGCTGAAAGCAAGCTAACAACAACAGGCAATATTTGGTTATACAGCCCGTAACAGAGTAGTGATCGAATTCGCGTTTCTTTACCGTCAAAATAAGTTACGTTATCGACAAACTTATTTCAGAAGTGACATAATTTAATTTTCTTCATCGACAAAATAGTTCATGTCCAACGTGTAAGATTTCATTGTTTAAGTCGAAGTTTTTTTAACACAGTAAAACATTTTTTATAATCAACCTCTGTCATTGGCATTTTCATTTTAACAGTAAAGATAATATTTCTCAATGTAGATATTATATACTGCTTGCACTCTGAATATTTATGGGATTCAACACTGTAATAGTTTTTCTTTCGTCTAATACAGAATATCCAATATCTTTTCTTTTTCATACCTAACTGTATTATGTCCCCGGGATTATCCCAATCATACATTGTTGCAATACCGACATGCTTGTACTTTGTCGCAGAAAAAAATGAAATAAATTTCCTTCAAATCGAAGTAAAAATATATAAATGTACCCTTTAACCTTTGAAATGTTGAAGACAAAATTGCTCTAAATCTTAAGTTATTGACGAATATTTGAAATTTAAACCTCTATAAGATGTGATGTACGGCATTTCATTTTATCATTGGTAATTGTCCATATCTGACAGAGAAGAATAATTCTCAGAAAGTTTTCGTAAATATTGTTAGATACCACTAATCGTTCCAACAATCAAGACAACAGAGACAAACAGGGGGAAAAATATGAAAATGAAAAGATATGACTTAAGTGTTAGCATGTTCAGGGAGACGGCACTCAATTTCCAAAAAAATATTGATGTTGGTCTCCACAGGTTTTCAACAAGGGTTGAAAACCTTGAATATGAAAGCCTCGAAATCCATGATACTTTTTCTGTGCGGTAGTTATATCTACAAAATCCAATCATGAACATAACATATAATACCTGTATATTCATACATGTATATTTATATATTGGGAATTTATTTTTGCTTCCAAACAGAATTATAAGGTTATGTATAAGTGCCTCCGTTCACTGCACAATTGTAAATTGTCTTCCTAAAGACCAGCAAAAATAAATGGCACAAGTTCACGTAGTCATAAAAAAAGTCGTATAATTTACGTTATCGAACAAAAAAGTCAGAAATACGGAATATTATATGTTTCAAAAGTCAAAGAAAAATGTTTTCCCCAATACAAACGTTTGAAGAACCATCTTTGTGTAACCTTTAGACAAATTCGACTGTATATAAGGAAGTTAATATGTTTACTCTGATTTGAAATTATCTCAGTTTAGATATTTTTTAGTAATTGCGAACCTATGTTGTTTATGGGTAATAGGTGAAATGTTGCATGATCCCTCAAAATGACAGCAAGCGGAGTTTTCCGGACGATTTTCATTTGTACACTGCTAAAAACTGCCAGGTCCTGGCCATGGTATATTTTGGAGATTTTTTTTTACTGATTTTTACTAAACAAATTATTCTCTGTGTGTGCCATTGCAAGAAATAGTTTTGCTCGTTATTTTGTCATATAAAAAAAGACTCTCAACAAAATTTTCCTGTTTAAACTGTACTAGAAAAAAGTTTGGCATGTGAAACGGACGAAGACATATTCTAACAGAAGTACACATACCAGTCCCTTTTGTGTATACATTTGAGAAAACATTTCAAAGTTATTGATTACATTCAAATCCATCACACATACGGTACACATTGTAGTCCGAAAAAATAAAGGACTTCATTCCTATCAAACACCTTTTTAATTGTTCATCACTATATTTCTTTTAGTTTTGGGTAAAATTGTAAAGGAAATAATACTATCAAGACGTCCTTCCATAAATCTTTTTTTTTCTGTTCTGACTAAAGAAATGACTACTTTTCGCCCAATCGAAATGGTGCATGGACATATTTTCTTTCATATTAATTATTAGAATTATTTTCGGTATTAAACTTGATTATCGTTACATGAAAGTTAGTCAGCATTGTCAATCTTTTTAACGTTAAAGTACCAATAGTTCGGTCACTACTCAATTAAGTTTCACTGGGGTAAAGCTGATGACCGTAACTGCATTCACGGTCATCTCAAGATGTCGGATGAAAAATTAGGTCAGTTTTTTTATTGTCTGTTAAGGTGTTTCTTCATCATTTTCTTTACAAAGCATACTTTGATACGATGTAAATTTATAAAAGATTCACACGGAAGTCACAAATCTCTACCGAGGAACGTGTATAAAACGGGAATTTGGATTTGAAAAATTCGCAAGGATGACCGTAAATCGTAATCGAGAGGACCGTAACAGGATTAGCGATTCATAACAAGGCTGACCGTAATTGGTTAAAAGATGACCGTAAATTGTTAAGGATGACCGTAACTTTTAAAGGATGACCGTCAATTCTAAGAAATATTCATATTTGTATTCATAACTGTTTGTCGAGTTTGTCTCAATAGGGGTTCTTTTATCGGTTATAAATATGTTTTATCAATTTCTTTTCAACTATTTGCCGTATTTAGAGTTTATGACAATGATAGTAAATTGCATATTTCTCGTAAATAATTAGATATTTAAAGAATGACTGTAATATTTTGTTTCTGTCTATGAAGAAATAACATAAACAAATTAAATTATTTATTGATAACAACGTTAACATTGGAATACAAATCAAATATTTTATTTTTCCAATCAGGGTCCCAAAGCGGCCATTTATACAATTACCAATAATGAAAGTATATGCAACAAACATTGAAAATTATATAACGTGACAGATATTATAATAGACAAATGACAATAAATTTGTTCATCTGTAAAGGAGACACCAATTCAAGGGACGGTGCTGTAGGATATACTGTTGATTGCGATAGGCAATAACAGAAATCCTCCTCGTGTCAGAAGCAGATGAACACAAATAAACAGAGAAACTGAATCCTGTCACTTAAAAAATATTTTTCTTAAATAACAACAATAACTAATTTTGCGAAACATGGAATATAAATCTGCTATTTGCAATGTTTAACCAAGAATATACACAACTCTTTTCATACAGTTGAGTTCTCACAAGACAGCAGCCGTAGCAATTTCTCTTGGGAATTTAAGTTAATGAAATTGGAACACGATTCAGATATGATATAAATAGTTTCTGTCTTCGTTATATTTTGTGCAATAAAAGAGAAAATGAACTTCATTTTCAATATTACCAGAATTACATTGCTGAAATCCGGTCTAAGGTTTGGAGGAGTATCCTGGTATCGTTCTATTTTAATCTGCAAATGGTAAGATGACACCCTCAATTTTGGTAATGATATCCTACGCTAAAATTTTGTTAAGATATTTATAAAGATACTTTTCGAAACCATAATTATCCTTAACTGTCACATAAGTGCAGAGCTCTCCTTCTGATTTCTTGATCAGTTGATCCTTCCAAAATTTGTATGCACGTCTCTTTCATTATTTTCCTAATGGTATTATTTGAAATATTTTTCCCATCATTTAGATTTGCAAAACCAGGAAGAGTTTTTTAAATGTGTTGGAGAAAGCTATACCATGACGATTTATACTGAGAATATAGAGATTTGAATGCTGGTATGCATCTTGTTATAAAGGAAATTATTCTTATTTTTTAGTCTTAGCCAATAATTCAAAACAGACCTCACTAATTAAAAGTACTGTGGAAACCGACCAAGTTAAAATAAGGCTGCACAATTTGTGTTTTTATTTGTGCCGACCAGAATGAATTTACAAAATTTACTGTGTAGCTTTTCACAAGTTAAATTTGAATACATTTTATCCATGCAAATTAGTTGGTTTCCATATTTAAATTTTGCTATCAAGGGATTGAATGAGCTCCAAATTTCACTTCCATATAGAGGAATAAGCTTAATAGCATGCTCAAAAACATGCATACAGTACTAGGTTATTTAGAGATAATATGCCTATTAATATTTACATGGTCTAGAGATTTTTCCAAATAGTTGGGAAGGTCATTGATGAAAATCTTAAACAAGTTAGGACTTATGTTATCTCCTTGTATAACTCCAAACTGTGTAGGGAAGAATATAATACAAATTGACAGCGATGCGACGAAAAGTTGAAGAAAAAAAAAACCATTGATTAAGCATAAGATTATCCAGCGGAATCAGATTAAAATCTTAACAGCTGCCTTGAAATATACAAACAGTTCATTGACAACACCGGATCCGATGGAACTGCAAAATTTATTCGGCATTCAGATGGTTTGACTGAGATTAAACCTTCCGTAACAAATGAAAAGCAATATGTTCAGTATAAAATATTCCATTAGATAAGGATTTCAATACGGAAATGAAGTCTTCGTATCGCCCTATCTCTTTTAGTTTTGCTTCACTGATATTTGGCAATAGTTCATAAATATAAAAAAAAAAGGAGTGGTATAAATGCTAATTAGACAACTCTCCAAAAGACAATTCTCCACTGGAGACCAAAATGACACAAAAATCAACAACTATAGGTCACCGGACGGTCTTCATCAATGAGCAAAGTACATACCGCATAGTCAGTATAAAAGGCCCCCTAAATAACAATGTAAAAGAAATTCAAACGAGAAAACTAACGACCTAATAAAGTTCATTTTTAATTCCGTTGGACACCCTTCTTGAACATAATCGCCACTGACTTTATAATTAAAGGAACATCTTTTGAATGCTATATATATAGTTAGTTCTTCTAAATTTATAATTTGGTTTTCACTTGTATAATTTAGATTTTTTACGGGTGCCCTCCAATAATATATGCAACACTATCGTGCAAAGCAGGTGCAACATATATACACCTGTTTCCTTTGGTTATAAGTTACAGGCAGGTTAAAATGTTTACATAGTAAGCACATTGTTCACAAGATAGCTCATGTTCAAAGCTAGCAAGATTCCTCTTTAATTCGGATACGATTTAATTCAGTTGGTGAACTATATATTTGAAGCAAGTCTTATTTTCTTCTACCTATAGGATAATGCAGTCTTATAAATACGTTTTATACCAACACAATTAATTATTTGATACAAAAAAGGTAATACAAATACGGATATCTGTTAGAATCGATGGTCATCCTTTATAAATTACGGTCATCCTTTACAAATTACGGTCATCTTTTTACCAATCACGGTCATCCTTGTTTTATGTTACGGTCCTCTTGAAAATATTTTACTTACGATTTACGGTCATCTTAGCGATTTTTTCAATTCCAATTTCCTGTTTCATACACATTTCTCGGTAGTAATATGTGATTTCCGTGTGATTCTTTTATACATTTACATCGTACCAATGTATGTTTTGTGAAGAAAATGCTTTAGAAACACTTAAACAGACAATGCAAATACTGACCTAATTTTTCATCCGACATCTTGGAATGACCGTGAATGCAGTTACGGTCATCAGCTTTTCCCCAGTGAAGTTTGTCGATAACATAGCTAATTTTGACGATAAAGAAACATCAATTCGATCACTTCTCTGTTACGGGCTGTATGTTTGGTAAGGTACTTGTAACCTCACACGAAAAGACGGCCGTTATATATCCATAAGATCCACTGACAACTCTACAGTAGACAAATGCGTAGAATATATTGAGAAACTAATCAAGCTAATAAAAGAATATCCAAGCAACAAAATCTCAATTCTCGAAATTCCTGTATATTCTATATCCAAGTACAACAAATCATTAAGACACTCATCCCCGGAACAATTTGAAAGTCAGGACAAACAATTAGAGGAACAAATCCATACTCTAAACAGCTACATAAGAAACATCAACAAAGCACTAGGAGTATACAGTCTACAATTTACTACCGATATTCAAAATCACGGAAAAGTTAAAGCTCATAAACATCCTGAAAACCGCAACTACTTCAATTTTGAACTTTACAGTGACAGATTACATCCTGGTCATACATTAGCTAGATACTGGTTACGAAAAATTAGTAACCAAATGAGTAGAGAATGTTGGAAATAATTTAACAACCTTATCATAGAAAAAAAAAATAGCTATCAACCTAAAGTGAATAAACACTAAACATCTTCTCAGCAGTCAGCACGGGTATTTTCCGAGCTATACTGTTATCCATCCTTATATTCACTTTTTAGAAATTGAAACAATAAACACTAGCTATTTTTATCCGTGATAATACCAAGCATCTCAACTTCAAATCAGTCAGCACGGGTATTTTCCGAGCTATACTGATAAACCTCACATTTCTCTTTAAAAAATAAAAAAATTAACCACTAGCTATTCGTCTTTGAATATCCTGAAAATACTGAAAATTGTCACAGCAATCAACATAGATATTTTCTAAGCTATACTGATAAATAATCACAATTCTTATATAGAAAATTGGATCAATAAACACTAGCTACTTGTCTGCGTCAATAAACTGAATACTTCATAACAGTCAGCACGGGTTTTTTCCGAGCTATACTGAACAATGTCATAACAGTCAGCACGGGTATTTTCCGAGCTATACTGTTAAAATACCTTCAAAAACTATCTAGAAATTGAAACAAAAAAACGCTAGCTCTTGTGATAATTCAAATATATTGGCCATCTTCATATCAGTCAACACGGGTTTTATTTCCGAGCTATACTGAATATCATCTCATCAGTCAGCACGGGTATTTTCCGAGCTATACTGAACCTCTACACATCAGTCAGCATGGGTTTTTCTGAGCTATACTGATAAAACAACTTATATCACAGAAAAAGAAAATAGCACTTATATGGAGATAACAACATTTGAAGACAATGGGAAGAAAACATTACGTAAAAGCCAACGTAATTCAAGAACCAACCTTACAAGATCAAGCTTAAGTCCACAAAAAACTCTAAACTTAGTAAACATGGTTAATGAAACATCTAAACCTTACAAGCTCAATGCTGATAAAGCACTAGAAAAGAAACGCTCAAATTGCAATACAGAACATCTGCAAACTATAATGAAACAAAATGGTAATTTCAGGATGTACATGAGCACAGCAGCATACGAATTAACAAAAACAAAGCTCCCCATTATCCTTAAGAACTACACAGACAATGAATGTCTTGCTATTACTATACACAGAGGAAAAACATCGTACGAACAGCTATTTCATCTCACTGGACAGTCAAACTAAAAGCAGTTTGTGAAGAAAAATCAACACTCAACTTGCTATCAAAAAAAAACCTGAATATTGGACAAACTCACAACGTATGGGATACAATATCGAGCTCCGTCAAAGATGTTAGAAAAGCAGCGACAAAAGTACGCATGTTAACTGGAACATACATGCTTCAAACCTTAAAAGCAAAATTCTAGCAAGCAGAGATAGATCCTACCTGCCCAATATGTAAGATTGAAGCTGAAGATCTTCAACACCTTCTAACAAGCTGCCCAGCGTATAGACACATTCGAAAATCGAACTTCCAACAGATAAAAGAATATATTGTTAGCAAAATTGGAAGTAGTGTATGGACAATCAATTTCAATAGCAAATTGGCTATCACGGAATTATTGATAGACTGTCAAAGCTTTGTTGAAAGGAATATTCTCCCGAATGACAAACTGATACTAAGAACAATAGAAATGAAATCAAGGGACTATACTCTTATGCACTCATGTTTAACGAATGGTCCTACGACACGATCAGTGAACAAAACTTAATTGGATCGACACGTAAAGAAACGATCATTGTCATTGGTCGCTTCAAACCTGATTCGACCTTCAAGCGCTGAAGCTCCGCCCAGACACACATGCTAACAACTCACTTGATAAACATAGCAAGAGTTTTGTGAATGAATCAATGGGTGAAATGTGTATTTGTTTACACATATCATCGGGAGTTTCCCTTGCATTTCTAGTTTTGATGTGTAAATTTTATAAATGTATAAGTATAAGTATTATTCAAGTCTTTTGTTTTACGTTTGATGATATCTTTTCACGGCGTCACGGAGATATAAAGTCAATAAGATCCCATGCACATGCAGAGGCGGATCCAGCCTCAAAAGGTGCGAGTTTTTTTTTTTGTATTTAATTTTGTTTTTTTGAAAGGGGGGGGGGGGTCATACAATAGGAAAAATGGGTGTTCCAACCAGTCCATACGTCTCCATTTAAAACATTGATCGTCAATGTATTCGCCACTGACATGTTATTTCTGTTTTTAAATGTTTAAAAAGGAAGAAGATTACGTCAATAATTAATAAACGACAAAAATATCCAAAAAACTGTTCAAGGTACACATTCAATTAGAAAGGAAAGCCTTAAATAACGAACTAAACCATACGCTCCACTATATGGTCAATCAACGGAAGGAATGGATGTCATATTCCGGACTTGGTGCTGTATATATATATGTTGTTGTTTTACCCAATTATACGTAAATCAAATGTATCTGATTTTATGCCATTTATGGGCCCTGTAATTTGGGAAATACAGAATTGTCTATTCTATTCTATTATATATGTCTGTCTAGTACACTACATGCACTTCGAATTTGTGGATTAAATTTCATCGGGTATGGAAAATCTTAAACTTCCGTGTCAATAGCAAAACCAAGGTTAAACATTTGACACAAAATAAAAAGCTAACAAAACAAGTTTAACTCCGCCACATACTAATTGTAAGAGCCTGTCCAAACCAGGAGCCAGAATTTAGTGATTGTCGTCTGTTGATGTGGGCATATTTGTTTTTCGTTTATATCGATTTTACATAGATTTTGTCATTAGACTACATTTGTCATTTCGGGGCTTTTAATATTGGACTATGCGGTTGCTCATTATTGAAGGACGTACGGTGACATATAGATTTAAATTTCTGTGTCATTGGATCTCTTGTGGAAGAGTCGCATCATTGACAATTATACCACATCTTTATATGTACCACATATCAGGCGCTTAATTTTTTTTTTGTAAATATGTGACAAATGCTAAACATCACAACATATAATAATAGCTAGTGTCAACGGCGATGTATTTTTTTACCTTGTTATATGTATAAATGTTTTACTTGTGCATTAATTTGGTTCGAAAAGACGAAACACTATATATCTGGTCATTGCTATTCTTTTTGCAACCATTTCACACTTCATCACACCTTGGCATACATGTAGTATGCTAAGCGTTCTGTTTAACTGTTAATATAAAAACATGTTTTGTTCACATCTTCTGGTGTCCATATAAAATTGAGAATGGAAATGGAAAACGTGTCAAAGAGACAACAGCCCGACCATAGAACAGACAACAGCAGAAGGTCACCAACAGGTCTTTAATCCAGCGACAAATTCCTGCACCCGGGGGCGTCCTTCGGCTGGCCCCTGGGCAAATATATATACTAGTTCAGTGATACTTGTAATGAACGCCATACTAAACTCCAAATTGTATACAAGAAACTAAAATTAAAAATAAATACAAGACTTACAAAGGTGAAATGCTCCTGACTTGGACATAACTAGTTTTCTCATTAACAATCATGCACATTGCATTTCACCAGTGGGGCTAGGGGAGGAAATTTTTATCCGATTGATAGATGGCCCATTTACAATCATACTACATCTCCATATTTGTACATTACGATCCGAACATTCGAAATGCATCAGGGGCATTATTTACGATTTTGCTTTGCTTGGTAAGAACTGAAATTGTCACAGACAGGATGAAAACTGATATATTGCCGAACAGACTACGAAAAGAACTTTGCCAAATGTTGAAATCCGAGCCAGACATTTTTACGGGGGGGGGGGGGGGGGGGGGGGGGGGGGGGTATTGATAGTCGTTTCTTAACAATCATACACGCATCTCTATATCATTGTATCATTGGATGGTTTCACCCAACAAAATGGAGACCATAGTGGGAATAATTTTAAGCCCCGCAAGGGAACTGATGGTTTTCTCCTAACAAAGAAAACATCAATATAACTGAAAACTAGAAAATTAAAAACAAATTTTAACAATAATAATGTTTCACCAAGTCTTATGGTCAATCATATTTCTTATACATAAAGAACTCCGTGATGTCAATATCACTGAAATTTGCATTTTGAAATAATTAAATCCAAATTATCATTGTTTAAAGTTCAACTGATCAACTTTTTTTAACGTTTTGATTATCCGTTTTAATGCACAACATGAAATAATGTCTTTCTGAACTAAAAATAAATGAAAGCACGAACAATTGCATTTTCGGAGTTTAACTAAGAGTATAATGGAAATATTAAATAATCTACAGTTTTCGCTTCTTTGGAGGTAAACAGGCAATATACTCCGACTCATCATCAAATGCATCAGGACCTACTGTGTCCATCTCAGTACACCCAACACTAGGGGACTGCGTCGGATTGCAAACCGTCATCGGCAAAGGAGACCCTACTGGCATTCTTCTTTGGTTCATCATTAATGGCGATGCATTAAATTGATACGGCATTGGCATTGGTCCCATCGGATAATATCCATAGGTTGGCATATACTGTACGGGAGGAGCACTCGCGGGAGTTACTGTTGAACTAGTTGTAGTCGTCGTAGTTTGAGGGTTCTTGAATTTTGGAAACTCGACACCTCTCTCCTCCATGAATCTCTGGATTGGATTCTTTGGTTTTTCAGTAGGTCCGCGATTATCTTTTTGATATTTCTCCAAAATTTGACCAAAACACCTGGCAGCCGAGTCCAAGTCTTTAGGTATAATGCCACGGTAATGTTTATCTAAAATTGCAATGTCAGGGTGAATTGCACCCATGGAAAGTTGTCTTAAACCAAAACTTCCTACCGGATAGTACTTATCTGTGTTTGTGTTTACAAGATGAGGTAACACTCTACTGAAAAATGTGTCGCATGTATTCTCATATGTTTGCTTTTTTAAATGAAGGTTTTGTTTCACCTTCTCGAGATCCTTGGTTATATTTTTGACTGTTGTGGATGCGTCGTAAAACTGCTTTTTCTCAACATCGTGCTTGTCAAGATCATTACACATCTGTGGACCTTCGCAAACTCCAAGTTCGCAATTCCGCTTCGTATGTCCTAGTCTCATGTGACACTGTCCACACTGAGATTTAGTTTTGTCAATCTTTATATTTGGATTGGTGAACTTTTTCTCCAAAGACTTGAGGTGTTCTTTAGCGCTTTCAAATTCCACACTTTTAACATGAACTTCATCTTCTAGCTCATCAATCAACAACTGTAATGGAGATCTGTACACACTTTTTCGTAACTGACGCTTACAATCGGACTCAATTGCTTCAACAGGATCTCTGCTGGATTCGAATAAGCATTTCGGTCCATAACATCTCTCTTATCTGTTGAAAACCCACTAACTTGTGGGGAGCATCCGTCAAAAATTCTCAATTTCATCCGTCTCATGTGTGTTCCCTCGATCTCCCTTGAGTATCTAAAGGCTTCCGATATACACGTATCACTAACAGCAATTATCCAGTTTTCTTCATCGTCAAGATATTGGATTCCAAACATTTTCCCTACTAAGCTAGGTATCCGACACTGAATGTCACTTTTTAATTCCTCATACGTGCATGGAGTTTCTGGAATATTGAACTTTCTTATTTTCCCAGGCCCATACGTTACTTGAACTTGTGTCGTGTCCATGCTCAAGATCTTTGTTCTGTGGCTGAAACTCGTGCATCCAAAGCTTCATTCGGTTTAGTCTATTTCTAAACATCAGGTCATTTAAGCTTCATACATGTTAAATGAACTGTTATAGATCAAAGTTATCAGTGTACTAAACCCCCTCTTCTGGACGATACCACTGGGCTTTTTTTGTTTTTTTTAAGGTAAGCTTTACTCACTTTCCGTATACTAAAGTTATTTGAGGGTGTGAATGGGGTTTACAAAACAAAATTACAAAAAATATTTAAAAACTGCAAGACGAGAGTATAAAATAAGAAAGAAGGATTAGAGAAAATTAGTGAAAGTAGATATAGAATAGCGAATAATGGGTGCAAATCTATAAAGAATACAGAAAATGACCTCAGACGTGAATTATAAAATACACAAATGAAAGACCCCACATTCAGACCCTTTTAAATTGTTTTAGAAGTAAAAAAAGTTGTTAGGAACAATGTATTAACATATTTATGGATTTCATGAAATATATTTAAAAAAAACACCACAAAAATAACATTTGAGCATTTTTTAATCACAAAGTCACATCTGAAAAAGGGCACGAACCAAATCGATAAGTATCTCAAAAAGAGACAACACAATTGACCCAATATAAAAAGTAGGAATCCACAAAAATACCCCCCCCCTTCCCACGTTTCCCCTCGAAAATAACAGATTACAGAGGCACCATTCATTTAAATTTAGTTATACAATTCTTTAAAAAAAAATTGAAGCAGTTGCATAGTCCGAAAAATGTATATTTTCCTTTCTGTTAACCGAAACGTCATTAAATCCATTTATTATTTTTTTTTTTTAACCCCATAAGATCAGTCATTTTTTTGGCGAAAATAAGAATAGAAAACAGTTATCTACGTATTAGCCCGCCCATATTATTTAACTAAGCCAATCGCATGCATCCATAAATAAGCTATTTCGCGCTCACTTAATATTTGGCGCATTTCTGAATAGATTGCCGGAACCTTACGTTATAATAAAAATGGCAACAAAGAAAAATATTTACGGCCGGGAATACTTAGCAGGAAAGGCTACCGGGCGAGACATGAGAAGTTTAATAGTACAGGAAATGATAGAAGCTGGTGCAAATTTGAAAACTGGTGAAGTACCAAGAGGAGTGTACACAAAAATCGCCGACAAATTTAAGATTAACAGACAGTCTGTAACAAATTTCTGGAAGAGGTATGTGTCAGAAGGTACAATATCACAGAAAAAGAAAGAAAAAACAATGCTTGGAAGAAGAAAATTAAATGAACCAGACGTCAGATTAATTGAATTTATTAAGAAAGAAAATCCCTCAATTACAGCCAGGGAACTGAAGGTTAGTTACTTCGTTATTCGCCTGCGAGTGCTAATGTAGATGTGTCAACTATTTATCGCACAATGTCCAGTGATCTTGGTTTTACATTCAAACGATTACATCGTCCGTCCGGGGATAGATTTACACCGAGAAATATGAGATATACCCAAGCGTATTTAGACTTTTGCCAAACTAAAAGGCCACATCAAATCAAGTTCATGGACGAGAGCGGATTCAAATTAGTCACTGCAAACAGAAATTATGGGCATTCGAAAAAGGGGGAACAGTGTATTGAAATAGGAAGATTTATTGAAGGTGCAAATTTAACTTTAAACTGTTTGATTGGTCTTGACTGCGTTTTGTATTTTAATTTTGTTGACGGTCCTTCAAATTCAGAGCGTTATCTTAATTTTTGGCACGAGGCAAGTTTGTCACAGGACTGTTATGGCCGACCGACCTTTTTACCGGGAGATTTGATAATTGTTGATAATTGCGCCATCCACCACAATCAATCTGAGAGAATCCTTAATACTTTCTTTAATATGCAAGGCATTGATTATGGGTTTCTTCCTGTATACTCACCGGATCTGAATCCCATCGAAATATGTTTTTCAAAAATTAAAACTGTTATAAAACAAGAAAGATTTAAGGAACTTGTCAGCAAAAACCTTAAATTAGCCGTGATAAAAGCCATTCAGGAAATAAATCAGTCTGATATTCATGGATTTTATAGACATACCGGCTATTTTAATGTTTAGATATTTTGTTTTGTTTCATTGCAACAGTGAGTAGTTGTAGTAAATTCTTTTGTAGTCACGTGAGTTCATTGATGAAATTAAATCAATACTATGATTGTTGTGTTTATCTTATTGGCCAATGAAATCGATCGATACATTTCAATTTCTTCAATACAAACAACTTTGTTAGTAGTGATCGGGCAATCGCTAAACATGAGTGCATTTGAGAATACTGCCACCTAATCCACATGAAATGAATGAACATTACTAATGCCTAGCTAGTGCGTGGAGTTAGGGGTATATCTCTGTGTAAGGTCAAGCCAGTGTCATATCAAAAAACTTAAAAGTAGTACGCCATACGAACATTATCAAACTAATCAAAACAATACTTCTATAACATCAAAGTCATGATTTCAGTTTATATAAATTTTCATCTTATAAGAAAACTTAGATACGTTATTCTTACACTAAAAGTACATGCTAATAGACCACTTTCGAGTTCATCCGTCACCGGAAAAAAACTCTTCAATTATACGCGCCTTTATCACCGTCATTTGTGCGTTTAGGGGCGTCGTCACTTCCCTTCCCATGTTGAGCGAGTGCTTGGAAAACTATAATTCTATATTGTACGAATTATTCGGCAAATTGAATTCTCAAAATTGACAATCAACACTGCTGTCATTAGGGAATTGTCAGTAAGTACCTACAAAGCAACTATTATTTCTAGTTTATCCTGCACAAAGACGATCAGTAAGACGCTTGATGAACGTAAATAGTGCAGGGATACAGGCGACCCCCTCTATCTGGTAAATGACGTCATAAAGGCGTGCATAATTGACGAGTTTTTGCCGGTGACGGATGAACTCGAAAGTGGTCTTTTATACTATATCTTGGCAGTTTAAATTAACGTTAAGCCTAATTAAATAATGTAACTCAACATCCAAATTAGTCATGCTTATGTTTTATATTGCATTGAAAAGCACCTGTTTAATTTTATGAGTCTGCGAACATGTAATTTATTTAGTATATCTCTTTCCATTTTAATACCACAGTTTAAAAGTCCCTATATATTAATGCTTATATATAGCTTCACGACTTGTTGTAAATACACTGGTTTTTATGGTGGAGGATGCTGTTCATTCATATTTTACAGAGGATTTATTGTGTGTTTTAATGTACATATACTGTTAACATTTATCGGTCTCATCCGAGTGCTCCTAAACAGGAGGTAATTACGAAAGAAGAAGAAGAGGCTCCGCTGACAGCGTGTGTCGCTCAATTTCAATTTTGTCATGAAATAGTAGTTCCTTCATATTAAAATACATATTTCGGGTATTGTCACTTTGAGTGTTTGTTAAATTTGAAGTTATAATAATAATAATAAATTTGTTTATTAAAGTGTCACATATTGATTGCCATAAAACATATACAACAATTATAATATTTACACATAAAACTATCAATATCCAGCCATAAATACTGACTTATGAGACACTAGTAACAGTATAAAACTTTATACAATTAATGATCAATAGTTAAAACAACTAAACATTATTCATTAACATTGTTTCTTATACTTATAAAATTTTCCTGTATCGTAGTTCTTCTACTTGTAAAAATTTTCTTTTATCAAAGTTTTTAAAAACAAATTAAAAATCTGAATATATAATAATTTCTTGACTAAAATTGACGTATACAATGTGAAATAAAGCTTAAACATTATTGCCTGTATTAAAATTTTCTACTGGTAAAAATATTTGCGTTAAAGAACAGTCGTAAATTCTAATTTTAAAAAATATATTTACTATGAAAATAACTTTCTTCGAATAAAAAACTTATGTAATATTTTACACAAATAGTGTTGGATACTTGAACAGTTCACAATTTGTACATTTATCGTCCATATCAAGATTGCTAAAGTGATCAATATATTTAGAGCATTCGGAAAATAAATTATACCGTAAGTCACTATAAAGTTCACATTCAAGAAGGAATTGTTTTTCATTATCTACACAGCCAAGGTTACAAAACAAACAGAGTCTTTCTTCTACCGGAATAGGCGGCCTGGAATACCTGCCGATCTCGTAGGCTAGGGGTAGTGCACCGGAGCACCGGACCGAAACAGAGCCATAGTTCCGTCTTTCCGGCCTGGCCATATTTAGGCAAACATACGGTTCAGTTTTCACATTGTTTTTAAACAGTCTATATGTGCGTAATTTATTACCATTTTGTATATTGCGCCTATCATTGAAAAGTTCTCTGTGCCACTCTGCATTGTCGAGTTCTACCAATTTTTCAATAAAGTTCTCATAAAAGTTTTTATGGAATAAGACAAGTCGTATACAATATCTCTAATGTTTAAACTATTTACAATTTTGTCATCTTCAAAATCACAGCCCTTTTTCTTCCTAGATGTCCATTTCAATATTTTATATGATGTTCTATTTTGTTCGGTGCGAATAAGTCTACACAATAGCCTACAGTAATGTATTCGTTGTTTTGTGTGACAAGATGTCCATCCCATATCACCACGAGTAGCTACATTCGAGGTCAGTTTTTCAACGGAGAGAAAATATTTGCAGGCTCTGTTTTGTACAGCTGAAATAGCACTTAACGATTTAGTGCCCCAAATGCCACTACCGTATAGTAATATCGGTTCCACCGTAGCTGTATAAAGTTTAGTGTACACCTTATGAGTCATTCCTCCTGCTAATACCACTTTTGCCATTAAACTTCCCAGAGCACGACTGGCTGCTTTAGCTAATTCTTTTGAGTTTTTCGTAAATGTAAGATGTTCATCCATCCAGACACCAAGATATTTATATAAGTCACAATAATCGAGATTATTCTCCACACATTTAAAATTAAATTCAAAACGATCGAAAGACTGCGGTCGAAAATGAACGACTTTAGTTTTATTCACATTTATGGACAGTTTCCATGTTGTACACCAGTCAGACACAATATCAAGCTTGCGTTGAAGACTACTTTCGATGATCGGATGCAATTAAAGCTATGTCGTCAGCATAAAGCAGTATACCGAGACAAAAATCATCAAGCTGTAAGCCACACTCAAAGGAATTGATACGTTGTGAGAGGTCATTGATATACACAGAAAACAATGTCGTTGGTATGATACAGCCCAGTTTCACTCCGGTCTACGTTGAACCACGGGGTATGGTCATTGTTAACACGAATAGTACATTTGACTTCCTTATATAAAGATTCAATTGCTCAGTGCTAAAAAATTTCCACGCACACCGATTTTCTGAAGTTTATACCATATAATAAGTTATGTTGCACGGTGTCGAAAGCTTAGCGCATGTCTACAATGAAAACACACATATGTCGATTTTCTAGAAATTTTACGATCGTTAAAGACGGAATATAGAGAATGGATATGTTTATTCATGCACAGCTTCGACCTCTCCTGAACCCATTTTGTTCGTCGCATAAAACGTTGTTTTTCTCAAGCCAGGTACTTAGACGGTGATTGAGAATATTGCAATAAATTATGCAAGGCACTGAAATTAAATTTATCCCCCTGTAATTCAATGGTTGTCTTTCATCATCTGTTCCTTGTTTAAGAATAGGGTTTATGATTCCACTAGTCCACTGAGTTGGAACTCTACCAATGTTGAAACACCCACTTATAATTTGGAATAAAAGATTTACTGCGGTGTCATTTTTCAAAACTTCAGCTGGAATATCGTCTATTCCAGCTGCCTTGCGCAACTTTGCACGCAATACTGCCTGTAAAACTTCCTCTCTGGAGATAGGTTCGTTTAACGGCGAAACATCGACTTCAGTATTAAATGTAAATTCATCAATGTCCGAGTCACTGTTACCATTTTGACGGAATAAAGTTTGAAAATCGTTTTTCCATTTGTTAAGTTCAACATTTTTATCCGTTGCCTTGTTTTCATCCTCGCCCACTACAGATAATGGTATACAACGTTTACGCGGTTACTATAGCGATGCCAAAAGGTCATATTGACTTCCAAAAGTCACGCTGATTAGTCTCATCGAGTTTGTCTCCAAGTTTCTTTCTTGACTTTGAAATTGTCTTTTAAATTTTCTGTTTAAGCGATCAAAAGTTTTTCTTTCTACACAATATTCTTCCTTCAGTTTACGTTTTGTACAGTTCGTACCGGTCACCATTTCTTCTTAGATTTGCATACACTCTTCCATTGGGCTGAAAGATTTTCATTCCAATACGGTTTATAACACATTTTCTTACGTTTATCACGACCAGCAGCATTGTTATAAGTTGGTAATTTGTTATTGATTTCACATTTAACTCAATCCTGAAACTCATCGTATGCATTTTGTACGTCATTTGATATTTCTATAAAATTTTCAATTTTCGCAATTGTTTCAATCAATTTAACCTAAAATTCCTGATTCAATAAGAAATCACTAGGCACCGCTCCAAAATTGTATTTTATACGTGTATTACTGATCGGTGCAGGCTGTGAATTCGGTTTTAAATCAACAGATAATCTAAAATCACAATAAAGCAATGAGTGATCCGGTAAACTATCAGGAATATATATTATTAGAAATTTCCGACATCGATACTATTTTTAAATCACTGATAAATTCCATATCCTCATAGGGTACACATATGTAATCTACTGCTGATTTACCGTTTGTTGATATACATGTAAATTCGCGATCCTTATATCGTCCATTCAACATTCCAAAATTGACATCACTTAAAAAATTCACGAAAACATCTCCATGGTGATTTTCTACATAATCTATAACATTTCGTGGTTTCACTTAATCGACGCCTTCTATAAAATCAGAATTACCACCTACACGTTCGTTCATGTCACCGCATATAAATATTTTTCCTTTATGTTGGTATGAATATATTTGGTTTAAAAGAGTTTTAAAATAAACGTCGGATTCCACTGTCCTACATGTGTCAGCAGGGGGTAAATAACATGCCACTACGTAGAAGCACTTTTTGGAAAACTTATCTGAAAATTCCAACCACATTATTCCTTCCGTATTATCATCTATAATACCAATATTAAGTGAATTCAATAATTCTTCTTTTACGAAAGCACCAACCCCTGCTGACCCTCGGGTTGCTTTTTTGTGCATATATTTCCTATTACTACCATAAAACCTAAAAACTCATCTACACGTAAAAATGTATCACAATTCGAATAATTTAGCAGTTTCTCGCGAAATATTGAGTTGTCATTCGTTTTGGTGGACCATCCCCTGCAATTCCATACACCAAGCCGCAGTATGTCCTATGTTTTTTGGGGTAACAGCTAGTCGATTTCCTACGAACTTGAAATTCTTTTCCTTGCCCATTTCTTTGAGAACAGTTCGAACGGTACTTTGAAAGTTCCTTGTTTCTGGCGACATGTCGTTCTCAATGTAGACTTTAGCATGAAGTCTATTGTTTTTTTAGTTTGGCTTTGCTCTTCATAATATCCCTTTTACTATCAAACATAATCTGTCATTTTACTATTACTATTTACTATCCTTGCTCTGATAGAGAGTCTACTGTCTCTACTGACGATTTCATCAGCTACATTTGACTTATATGTACATGTTAGTTGTCTTGCTGATGATTTTTCCCATAAACATGATAATATTACTATCTATCTTTTATAGTTTTCAAGATAATATCCAAACACGCAAAATACTTGTAAGCATTGTCATTAAAGAGCAATGTTGGCTGACGATTTCGGCCATGTTGACTTATTCTTTGATCTTGTCCGGCTTGCCGATCATTTGCAATATTTAAGTGGCCATCTATCTATAATAGTTTTGGAGACAAGAGACAGAATAGTATATAAAAATCGTCAATGTGCTCATTTAAGTTTCTAGATATAGCTGATATAGTTTTTCAGATATTAGGCAAAAAAAAAAACAGTGAACATTAATGTCATAAATGGAAACATCTGACGATTTCGACAATATTTGACTTACAAAATGTATTTATAGATATTGTAACGGGCTAGCTGACAGTTTTTGCTATTCAAAGTTTCACTCTATCTACTTTAATTTTCCAAATAATATGCAAACACGAATAACAAGAGCGCACACGCTGATGTGTATCTTTATTTTGACTCATTGATGTCATGCATGTTGAAAGTCTGTAACATAAAGGTTTTACTACAAGTATAAGATAAACTTGACATTATAAATTTTCTATGAAAATGAGGTCATGGTCTGATGAACCGTGACATGCCCGACAGACATGTACACCTTACAATCATTCAAGACACCAAATATAGTAGTCCTGTAGCGAATAGTACATGACTGAGAACCAGATCAAACCATTCAACATATTAATATTAACCAAAATACTTATCATTGACCAACGAATCACGAAATGGAGGTTTAGGCCTCAAAACCCTACCGGACAGACATGTACACCTAACAATCATTCCATAACCAAATATAGCTGGCCTTATACTTTTAGTATGTGTTATAGTAATCTCAGGATAAACTGACAAAATTACGAAAACTTATCATTGACCAACCAACTATGAAATTGAGGTCTAGGCCTAATATGAACCCTGCATGACAAACAGAAATGTACAACCTACGTACAATCGTTCTCTTCACCAAATAATAATTGACATATATAGCTTATAATATCTGAGAAATCGACCAAACCACAAAAAACTCAACATTGTCTGATGAACGATAAAAATAAGGTTAAGATTATATTACCCCTGCCAGTTGGCTATGTACACCTTTCACTAATTTTATATACTAGTATGTACACGAAATTTAGTAGACGTATGTCTTATAGTATCCAAGATATGACCTTGAACACGAAAACTTGACCTTCTTCACTGATCCATTAAATGAGGTCGAGGTTCAGTGAAAACTATATGACAGTTGTGAAGACATTTCAAACCAATCATTTAACAATAAGAATATATGTAATATTTTCAATGGAGGCAACTAGTCATAGGGCAAAGGGCTACACATTTGAGCTATTGTAGGTTATTGTATGAACTTGACAAATGAGCAAAACATCCGTATTGTAAGCTACGAATGACCCAGATATGACAAAATTGCAAAATGTGACCCTTAGCAAACAATCAATTTTGTGGTTTAATACAACAATCAGATCATACATACAATTGTAATTTATATGTCTCTGAACTCGAAGGAGAATTCAAAATTAACCGTTTGAGTCCCTTATCAAATGACAACACTCAAAAGGATCTACTTAAATTTGTTTAGACACCGCAAGTTTTTACTCCTACAACAATGTTAAAGGTGTGAATTAAAAAAGATGTCGAAAAAAGTTAAAATAACAAAAATATGAAACTCAAAGGGATACTAAAACGGAAACTCTATTATCTAAATATCAAATAGCAAAAATTGAAAGCTCAGAAAATGCTGTATTAAACAGACTTTGGATACGAATGAAAAACATATAAATCGAATGATGACTTCAAACTGCATGTTGAAGGATTTCGCAGGACTACCAAGTTTTTCAGTATCAGACAGTTTTTGAAATATAGGATAATCTATATTGCAATGTCATCTAGAAAAAGATTTATGCGTTATATATATAATATATTATATATAAATTTATTATTTAATAATTGACTGAAGTGGAGAAAGTGGTTTTCATCTTCTTAACATAGCTGCAAAGTATCAATAATGAGTGGATGTACAGACGAGATGTTTTACTTATAAAGATCATCAATAATGATTGGATGTACAGACGAGATGTTTTACTTATAAAGATCATCAATAATGATTGGATGTACAGACGAGATGTTTTACTTATAAAGATCATCAATAAGGATTGGATGTACAGACGAGATGTTTTACTTAGGCCGTGTTCACATTGACTTAAATTCGGTGTTGTGTTAGTGTAACTCACACGTAAACTAAACACAATTGCGTTCCCATTGATAAAACTCAATGTTTACATGTAGTGTAAATCATGTTTTATCTACACACAGTCGATAGTCAATGTAGGCCTTGTGTAGGTTAAGTGTACACAAAACTATGCATTTAGGACATTAGTTTTACAGTGTATATATTTAAGGAGGAAACTATTTTTGAGTAAAATTGATAGTTTTGATAAATATTAGTATAGTTCTTTACAGAAATTGTTGTCTAAATTTTATCAATTTTATCAATTTCTGATCAAGACCCAAAGCAGCACCAATTAATTTTAAGGGAGGGGGGATGGCTATTATAGTTGAGTATAAAACATAAAGAAGGGGGAGGGGTGGGGTGTTGGGCTATGGATTTATTTTTTGGAGAAAAAAATTGTTTCCAGTTTTTGTCCCTGATTTTTTGGGTTTTTTTTTCACCCTCAGCTGCCACTTTATTTAATGCTAAAACTGATTTCGACTTGTAGAAAAAAATCTATAGCCTAATACCCCCTTCCTCCCCCCTCACCCCACAAAAAAAATTCAAAACAAATGAAATAAATAGTTGCTGCCTGATTCATTTGAAAAGGTCTTCCCAATCGACTTGTCGTACACAGAAATATTCGCCATTGGTCTTTACTCAAACAACGATTCACGCATAAATTCATTACTAAACAAAGTGTGAGGTAAATGATATGTTTATCTAGTATCTCAGATCCGTCAAATTACACTTGAAATAATAAAAAAAAAACGTTACCCTATTCCCTTACCAAATACTCCTTGGAGAAGAAATACCATTTGAAACAAACAGAATAGATAAAAATGAAGTTATCCCTTATATCTCAATCCTTTTTTTCGGCTGAAAGCATGCTGCTGCAGCTAACGTTTTCTAATGCGTAATCGAGACATCTCTAGTATATTCAAACTACTGCAAATTATAAAAATGGCTTTCATAAAGTAGCAATCACTTAACTTCAAAAAGGGGGAGGGTTATTTTTTTTTTATTTGAGTCAGATAGTTTTTCGCGCGTACGTTTTTATCCCGATTTTTTTGTTCGATGCTGGTGATCAAAATCTTTTTTTTCAATATTTAACACTATAATGTAACGGAAAACTCTTGATTCAGAATATTTTTTGCATCATATATATGACCAGATTTTTTTTTTTTTTTTTATCAAATTGGCGATTGGAATATTTCCATCCCCCTTTTTGAAGTCAAATGGTTGTTCCCTTTCTGCTAGACAAGTTGTCCGAAAACTTTGAATTCTATTCTACGTAATGAACATTTAAATGACATATAGTTTACAAGTGTGAACAAAACTTATGTACAGGTAGCTAAACAAGATGTATAGATGTGCACAAATGTAATGTGAAACCAGTGTCCATTACGTTAAACTAATTGTAAACATGTTTACTGTACACGGCGTTTGGTGTGAACACGGCCTTATAAAGATCATCATTAAATTGTGGTTTGAGTTATATCACTTTTAACAGAAATATCAATAAGGAGTTATGTCCCTTTTAACAGAAATATCAATAAGGAGTTATGTCCCTTTTAACAGAAATATCAGTAAGGAGTTATGTCCCTTTTAACAGAAATATCAATAAGGAGTTATGTCCCTTTTAACAGAAATATCAAAAAGGAGTAATGTCCCTTTTAACAGAAATATCAACCAGATGCTTCGCAGGGCGTAGCTTTATACGACCGCAGAGGTTGAACCCTGAACGGTTGGGGCAAGTATGGACACAACATTCAGCTCTAAATTTGGATTGTGATTAAATAGTTGACACAGCATAGGTTTCTGACACAGAATGAATGTGTTCTAATGAACTTAAAATTTTTGTTTTCTCTTAGAGCAATTCACTATGCTGTTCAATATTAATCCTCTCAAAATAATGTTTGAAGAAATTTTCTTTTTATTTATGAAATTTCAAATGAGAAAAATTGAACCCAATTTTTTAATCACATCCCCCTTTCCCTCATTCCAAAACTAATCTCAATTAAAATATTCTAATGGAGTTTGCAACAATAACTACTCATTTAAATACATCATAAAATAAACTGTAAATAAAATGTAAAAAAACTGCTTGTTATCACTGAATGGTAAAGATTATTTAAATTTATCAGTTGGTAGTAAAAAGTGAATATACATTGTATATTGTATATAACATAGATTTAAGTTGATTCTGGACAAAGAAAGACAACTCCAATTAAAAAAAATTCTTGCAATAAGATATTTCTTGCTTACTATTTTGGACAAAGAAAGATAACTCTAATTAAAAAAAAATTTGCTATTTCACAATATTGTGAAATTAGATATTTCTTGCCATTGCACAATACTGTGCAATTGAAAAGACTTGCTATTCCACAATACTTAATATAATAATTTTAGATCCTGATTTGGACCAACTTGAAAACTGGGCCCATAATCAAAAATCTAAGTACATGTTTAGATTCAGCATATCAAAGAGGCCCAAGAATTTAATTTTTGTTAAAATCAAACTTAGTTTAATTTTGGACTCTTTGGACCTTAATGTAGGCCAATTTGAAAACGGGACCAAAAATGAAGAATCTACATACACAGTTAGATTTGGCATATCAAAGAACCCCATTTCTTCAATTTTTGATGAAATCAAAAAAGTTTAATTTTGGACCCAGATTTGGGCCAACTTGAAAACTGGGCCAATAATAAAAAATCTAAGTTCATTTTAAGATTCAGCATATCAAAGAACCCCAAGGATTCAATTTTTGTTAAAATCAAACTTAGTTTAATTTTGGACCCTTTGGACCTTAATGTAGACCAATTTGAAAACGGGACCAAAAGTTAAGAATCTACATACACAGTTAGATTCAGCATATCAAAGAACCCCAATTATTCAATTTTGATGAAATCAAACAAAGTTTAATTTTGGACCATTTGGGCCCCTTTTTCATAAACTGTTGGGACCAAAACTCCCAAAATCAATACCAACTTTCCTTTTATGGTCATTAACCTTGTGTTTAAATTTCATAGATTTTTATTTACTTATACTAACGTTATGGTGCGAAAACCAAGAAAAATGCTTATTAGGGTCCCTTTTTGGCCCCTAATTCCTAAACTGTTGGGACCTAAACTCCCAAAATCAATACCAATCTTCCTTTTGTGGTCATAAACATTATGTTAAAATTTCATTGATTTCTATTTACTTAAACTAAAGTTATAGTGCGAAAACCCAGAATAATGCTTATTTGGGCCCTTTTTTGGCCCCTTATTCCTAAACTGTTAGAACCAAAACTCCCAAAATCAATCCCAACCTTTCTTTTGTGGTCTTCAACCTTGTGTCAAAATTTCAGAGATTTCTATTAACTTAAACTAAAGTTATAGTGCGAAAACCAAGAAAATGCTTATTTGGGCCCTTTTTGGCCCCTAATTCCTAAAATGTTGGGACCAAAACTCCCAAAATCAATATCAACCTTCTTTTCATGGTCATAAACCTTGTGTTAAAATTTCATAGATTTCTATTCACTTGTACTAAAGTTAGAGTGCGAAAACTAAAAGTATTCGGACGACGACGACGACGACGACGACGACGCCAACGTGATAGCAATATACGACGAAATTTTTTTCAAAATTTGCGGTCGTATAAAAAGGAGTAATGTCCCTTTTAACAGAAATATCAATAAGGAGAAAATTGGAGATGTTCGAATAACTATGAATAAGAATTGATATATTTTAATGAGAATGCTTATAATTTGACAATTTTGGTTATGCATCTTTTAACCTACTTAATCTGCAATAGACAACTGTCCGATGTGATTTTATGGAGGAGTTTTTTTTCAATTTATTTGCTTTATGAACATGTAAAAGATGTGGTATGATTGCCAATGAGACAATGCTCCACAAGAGACCAAAATGACACAGAAATTGACAAATATAGGTCACCGTACGGCCTTCAACAATGAGCAAAGACCATACCGCATAGTCAGCTTTGAAAAGGCCCCGAATGACTATGTATAACAATTTAACAAGAAAACTAACGGCCTCATTAATGTACAAAAAATGAACTTAGATTGTTTGAAATATATATATAGATTGAATAAACTTGCATTGACCAAAATTCTAAACACACGGTAAAATTAAGCATCTCAAAAAAAACCAATATTTCAATATAATTTCAACTCAATTGAAATTGGTCAGAAAACGCAGAATAACCATTTGTATACAATTTCATACACTTAAACTGAAGGACTGTCGACACGCTGCAGTCAAAGAACACATATATACCAAATATGTCGACCCTATTACTCTTTTTAAAATAAGCAAAAAAAAACACACAACATCAACAATAGATATATATCAGAGAAATTTCATAACATCAGATATTTTCATGGAAGAAGCATCCAGGTCTTTTACTTTCTGAATCATAAAGCTTTAACTAATACTCAACACCCTCATATATCGTGATCCCGTCTTTCTCACATACAAAACAAACCAAAGGCTCTTTAAAGATCATGTTCCATCACCTATGTCTAATCGCATAATCAACAATGGGCTCTCTTCAACATGGTAGACACGAATAAAGTTGGCCATAAAAAATCTTGTTGTTGATTATAAGGTCATAAACCTCATGTTAAAATTTCATAGATTTCTGTTTACTTATACTAAAGTTATTTTGAGAAAACCAAGAAAAATGCTTATTTGGGCCCTTTTCGGCCCCCAATTCCTAAACTGGTGGGACCAAAACTTGCAAAATCAATCCCAAACTTTCTTTTATGGTCATAAACCTTGTGTTTAAATTTCATAGATTTCTATTTACTTATACTAAAGTTAGTGTGAAAACCTAATGCCCCTAATGTCTTCGGACGACGACAACGTCATACCAATATAAGACCCAAAAATTTTTGCGGTCGTATTAAACATGTCCAATATCACTACACAGAGATTTTTTCTATAAACATGTGTATTGAGGCTTTCACAATGGTCTGGTTGATATGGCTTTGGTCATTGTTGAAGGCTGTACAGTGACCTATTGTAAATTTAGGTGTCATTTGGTCTTTTGTGGAGAGTTGTCTCATTGGCAATCATACCACATCATTTCATATTTGCACAGGTGAGGTCTTTATTGATGGCGAGCGCAGGGTATTTCCTGCTGTCTATTGTCTCTAATGAGTGTCCATGTAGTAGGACCTCTGGTATTGCTGACGTCGTATGGAGACATGGATGACAATAAACTTTTCATGGTTTTTGTTGGAGAGAATCTGTCTTAACAATTCCAAAACGGAAACCACTTACCCCACAGTAGTCTAGCACGTGGTACCTTATCAATACATGAAATTATAGTCAAGGTCATTAGAAACCTTCCAGACTTGCAATCATTTACCTGCTCAATATAGTATTCGAGAAACGGGACAAGTAAATTGAACATAAATGACCTTTTCATGATACGATGTCAGATGAACCCAGACACAACCTTAGTATCGTCAGGTTATCCTATAAATCATAAGAAACAAGGTGTCCATAGTACACGGATGCCCCACTAGCACCATCATTTTCCATATTTAGTAGACCATGAAATTTAATTTGGAATTAAAATTAGAAAGATCATATCATAAGGAACATGTGTACTAAGTTCCATGTTGACGCGACTTAAACTTCATCAAAAACTTTAACCTGAACTTTGCTTTATCATTTTCTATGGTCAGTGGACCGTGAAATTGGGGTCAAAACTTTAATTTGGCATTAAAATTAGAAAGATCGTATCATGGGGAACATGTGTACTAAGATGATTGGACTACAACTTCATAAAATATTACCTTGACCAAAGACTTTAACCTGAACGAACGGACCCAGAGACCAGAAAACACAATGCCCCTCTACTATCGTAGGCATAAAGATTCATACAACGAAAAGGACCCACAATTGCTGACCATTGAAAATGAGGTCAAGAAGATATGAAGCATTCAGGTCTTCAACCTTTTGAAATGTAGAGAAAGCTTTGTACTAATAAATTAAGCCATTGACCCCAAATATCAATATCCATGGCTCACATACTGCATCTTTCTTCGCAGGCCAGACAAAAATTGGTAAATATTTCATCAAAGGTCAGTAGCTCTTATCAACTTAACATTTTAACATCTCCAAATCTATTTATAGTTCAAGATTAAAGACACGAAAAAATCCTTTTCAAAATACACTTGCAATTCACTTTTGTTTTAAGCTGTAATCCATCCTGATTGGCAGGCGATCATCAGACAGATTAATCAGACTAAATTTCAAATAAAGTTCATAGCAAAATTCGGTCTAGTAGTTTCAGATAAGACTTTTGTTTTGGATACCAAGTAATAAGTAAAGAACATAGACATGGCTGTACTTTGAGCTTCTAATCATCTCTACTTTAGGAACCTGGGACAGATGCACAAAATTTTATTTATGGTGTCAACAATTTTTCTCTTGCGAATCCAATTTAATCAGTGAAGCCTGTGATGTCCAGCAATGAATATTAATGCGTCTTAAAAATTGTATTTCGTTTGTACCAATACTATATAAAGCAACGATGGGCTTTAATTCAACAATTGTGTAGCAAAGATGCCAACCCCCTTTTGACACCATCATTAACTATCAAATTTTCCGTATTTTTGAAAAGTTTTCAGTAATCATTCATAAACTTGCATTTACTAATAAAAATTACTGACGAGTGGTTGCAAAATGATGTGTTCTAAAATTTGTCGTTCAACATGTTGTCTGTAGTATGTATTCCATTCATTAATTGTTCAGATGTTCTCGACTCGTACATTTTCGTTTTGTCAAGGAGAAGTAGAGACAGGGGGAAAGCTACCTCATAAAATGCAAGGTTGCCTATTCGAAAGTCAGTTAGTGCCCAACATTAGGTTGATAACTCCCGAGAAACCGGAAGCATTAGGTAGCACTCCACAGTTAGATGTGTAGTTTCGCATTTTGGCCCCTGTGGATTTTTAAAATATGAGAGCTAGTGTGAAATAAAATTCATTTTTGGATAGCTGAGTACTAAAATAGCCTTCGTATTGGGTTTATATGAACATCAAGATTATTTAATGCATGTAATATAGGCTGTTTTCTGTATGACAGTCCGTATGTGCATGCCCATACCCTATATTGGTCCGGCAATTATTGTAATGTTTATTTCGAACTTTTTGTGGCACGAACTTTGTGATTAGATTTTACGAAAAAATGAGGCGAAAGACACCCACTTTTTATTTGATCATTAGGAAGATCTATGCAAACAGTTTCTAACCAGATGCTCCGCAGGGCGTAGCTTTATACGACCGCAGAGGTTGAACCCTGAACGGTTGGGGCAAGTATGGACACAACATTCAAGCTGGATTCCGCTCTAAATTTGGATTGTGATTAAATAGTTGACACAGCATAGGTTTCTGACACAGAATGAATGTATTCAAATGAACTTAAAATTTTTGTTTTCTCTTAGAGCAATTCACTATGCTGTTGAATATTAATCCTCTCAAAAAAATGTTTGAAGAAATTTTCTTTTTATTTATGAAATTTCAAATGAGAAAAATTGAACCCTATTTTTTAATCACATCCCCCTTTCCCTTATTCCAAAACTAATTTCAATTAAAATATTCTAATGGAGTTTGCAACAATTACTACTCATTTAAATACATCATAAAATATTAAGATGTAAAAAAAACTGCTTGTTATCACTGAATGGTAAAGATTATTTAAATTTATCAGTTGGTAGTAAAAAGTGAATATACATTGTATATTGTATATAACAAAGATTTAAGTTGATTCTGGACAAAGAAAGATAACTCCAATTAAAAAAAAATCTTGCAGATATTTCTTGCTTACTATACTGGACAAAGAAAAATAACTCTTAATTAAAAAAAAATTTGCTATTTCACAATATTGTGAAATTAGATATTTCTTGCCATTGCACAATACTGTGCAATTGAAAAGACTTGCTATTGCACAATACTTAATATAATAATTTTAGATCCTGATTTGGACCAACTTGAAAACTGGGCCCATAATCAAAAATCTAAGTACATGTTTAGATTCAGCATATCAAAGAGGCCCAAGAATTGAATTTTTGTTAAAATCAAACTTAGATTAATTTTGGACCCTTTGCACTCTAATTTAGACCAATTTTAAAACTGGACCAAAAATTAAGAATCTACATACACAGTTAGATTTGGCATATCAAAGAACCCCAACTATTCAATTTTTGATGAAATCAAACAATGTTTAATTTTGGACCTCGATTTGGGCCAACTTGAAAACTGGGCCAATAATCAAAAATCTAAGTACATTTTTAGATTCAGCATATCAAAGAACCCCAAGGTTTTAATTTTTGTTAAAATCAAATTAAGTTTAATTTTGGACCCTTTGGACCTTAATGTAGACCAATTTGAAAACGGGACCAAAAATTAAGAATCTACATACACAGTTAGATTCGGCATATTAAAGAACCCCATTTATTCAATTTTGATGAAATCAAACAAAGTTTAGTTTTGGACCCTTTGGGCCCCTTTTTCCTTAACTGTTGGGACCAAAACTCCCAAAATCAATACCAACCTTCCTTTTATAGTCATAAACCTTGTGTTTAAATTTCATAGATTTCTATTTACTTATACTAACGCTATGGTGCGAAAACCAAGAACTAGAGGCTCTAAAGGGCCTGTGTCGCTCACCTTGGTCTATGTGAATATTAAACAAAGGAAGCAGATGGATTCATGACAAAATTGTGTTTTGGTGATGGTGATGTGTTTGTAAATCTTACTTTACTAAACAGTCTTGCTGCTTACAATTATTTCTATCTATAATGAACTTGGCCCAGTAGTTTCAGTGGAAAATGTTAATAAAAATTTACAAATTTTATGAAAATTGTTAAAAATTGACTATAAAGGACAATTACTCCTTAGTGGGTCAATTGACCATTTTCAGATTTGCTCTAATTGCTTTGTTTTTTGAGTTATAAGCCAAAGACTGCATTTTACCCCCATATTCTAATTTTAGCCGTGGCGGCCATCTTGGTTGGTTGACCGGGTCACGCCATACATTTTTTAAACTAGATAACCAAAAGATGATTGTGGCCAAGTTTGGATTTATTTGGCCAAGTAGTTTCAGGGGAGAAGATTTTTGTAAAAGATAACTAAGATTTACGAAAAATGGTTAAAAATTGACTATAAAGGGCAATAACTCCTAAAGGGGTCAACTGACCATTTCGGTCATGTTGACTTATTTGTAAATCTTACTTTGCTGAACATAATTGCTGTTTACAGTTTATCTCTATCTAAAATAATATTCAAGATAATAACCAAAAACAGCAAAATTTCCTCAAAATTACTAATTCAGGGGCAGCAACCCAACAACGGATTGTCTGATTCGTCTGAAAATTTCAGGGCAGATAGATCTTGACCTGATAAACATTTTTACCCCATGTCAGATTTCCTCTAAATGCTTTGGTTTTTGAGTTATAAGCCAAAAACTGCATTTTACCCCTATGTTCTATTTTTAGCCGTGGCGGCCATCTTGGTTGGTTGACCGGGTCACGCCATACATTTTTTAAACTAGATAACCAAAAGATGATTGCGGCCAAGTTTGGATTTATTTGGCCAAGTAGTTTCAGGGGAGAAGATTTTTGTAAAAGATAACTAAGATTTACGAAAAATGGTTAAAAATTGACTATAAAGGGCAATAACTCCTAAAGGGGTCAACTGACCATTTCGGTCATGTTGACTTATTTGTAAATCTTACTTTGATGAACATAATTGCTGTTTACAGTTTATCTCTATCTATAATAATATTCAAGATAATAACCAAAAACAGCAAAATTTCCTCAAAATTACAAATTCAGGGGCAGCAACCCAACAACGGGTTGTCCGATTCGTCTGAAAATTTCAGGGCAGATAGATCTTGACCTGATAAACATTTTTACCTCATGTCAGATTTCCACTAAATGCTTTGGTTTTTGAGTTATAAGCCAAAAATTGCATTTTACCCCTATGTTCTATTTTTAGCCGTGGCGGCCATCTTGGTTGGTTGACCCGGTCACGCCACACATTTTTTAAACTAGATACCCCAAAGATGATTGTGGCCAAGATTGGATTAATTTGGCCAAGTAGTTTCAGGGGAGAAGATTTTTGTAAAAGATAACTAAGATTTACGAAAAATGGTTAAAAATTGACTATAAAGGGCAATAACTCCTAAAGGGGTCAACTGACCATTTCGGTCATGTTGACTTATTTGTAAATCTTACTTTGCTGAACATAATTGCTGTTTACAGTTTATCTCTATCTATAATAATATTCAAGATAATAACCAAAAACAGCAAAATTTCCTCAAAATTACAAATTCAAGGGCAGCAACCCAACAACGGATTGTCTGATTCGTCTGAAAATTTCAGGGCAAATAGATCTTGACCTGATAAACATTTTTACCCCATGTCAGATTTCCTCTAAATGCTTTGGTTTTTGAGTTATAAGCCAAAAACTGCATTTTACCCCTATGTTCTATTTTTAGCCGTGGCGGCCATCTTGGTTGGTTGACCGGGTCACGCCACACATTTTTTAAACTAGATACCCCAATGATGATTGTGGCCAAGTTTGGTTCAATTTGGCCCAGTAGTTTCAGAGGAGAAGATTTTTGTAAAAGTTAACAACGACGACGGACGACGGACGACGACGGACGCCGGACGCAAAGTGATGGGAAAAGCTCACTTGGCCCTTCGGGCCAGGTGAGCTAAAAATGCTTATTTGGGTCCCTTTTTGGCCCCTAATTCCTAAACTGTTGGGACCGAAACTCCCAAAATCAATACCAACCTTCCTTTTGTGGTCATAAACATTGTGTTTAAATTTCATTGATTTCTATTTACTTTAACTAAAGTTATTGTGCAAAAACCAAGAATAATGCTTATTTGGGCCCTTTTTTGGCCCCTAATTCCTAAACTGTTGAAACCAAAACTCCCAAAATCAATCCCAACCTTTCTTTTGTAGTCATAAACCTTGTGTCAAAATTTCATAGATTTCTATTAACTTAAACTAAAGTTATAGTGCGAAAACCAAGAAAATGCTTATTTGGGCCCTTTTTGGCCCCTAATTCCTAAAATGTTGGGACCAAAACTCCCAAAATCAATACCAGCCTTCCTTTTATGGTCATAAACCTTGTATTAAAATTTCATAGATTTCTATTCACTTTTACTAAAGTTAGAGTGCGAAAACTAAAAGTATTCGGACGACGACGACGACGACTGACGACTGACGACGACGACGACGACGACGCCAACGTGATAGCAATATACGACGAATTTTTTTTCAAAATTTACGGTCGTATAAAAAGGTATCACTCAAAGGCATTGAAATTCTAGTTTGATCCAAATTTTGGGGGGATATGTGACATGTTTACCCCCTTTTTTGCAATATTTTATTGTAAATAAATGCAGAATGTTGCCATGGATACACATAAAAGGAATTATTTTTCACCCTTTTAACTTTGAAAAATCAATTCTATGGAAGATACTGATTACATACATATGCACATGTACAACACAAACAGTAAGGTTAATGTATTAGAAATCCAGGAATAGGAGATGACAAAACATTTTGTGGCTCATTTTTAATTTTAATTTCTAACTGTGGAGTGCTACCTTATGGCACATCAGAAAGCACAGAAATGCACTTTTTAAGATAAATTTCACCACAAGTCTTAAGTCTTTTATGTTCTTGTTTTAGTTCTGAATGTAAAAACTCTGCTAGGATTGCAATTCATGATTATTTTATTGTTTACTGTCCTTAGCAACCAAATATACACATTTTGACACTTAGACATGTTGCGGTCTTAAATTTGTACTCCATTAGCTTCGCTCTTGTAACCAAATATTGCGCTTTATATGATATCCTCAGAATGTATCGCTTTAAATTTTTGAATGCGAATAAGTCAAATAAACATTTTTAGCAAGATTTTATATTATAATTAGGCATTAATTAAATTTAATGATATATATGGAAGTGTTTAACGACCTTGACTGGCTTTTCAGCCCTCGCACGGTCGGCTCGGTACCCGAAGGCGATTGGTGAGCGTTTGAATATTTTGTGCCGTGGGTCAGGAACAGGTAGCAAAGGACGCCGAATGGAGGCCGCCATCTTGGTTTTGGTGAGTTGTTTTTTTTACTTTTTTACTATTTTGTTGTTTTCTCTACTTCACAACGGCTGCTTTCAGGGCCAGTTTGGTCAGCTTGGCAGCCCGCTAACCTCGATGATGGAGTACTGGTAGATGATCTCGGACGTAGTTCAGAAGATGACAGGAAGCGTTATCAGGACCAAAGCCGTGAGGCAGTGAAATGAAGGTCGTATCACCCAACAGCCTAGAATACAGCCCTCGGACGTTAATCGGCATGACACTCCCCATAATAGACAATGGTTTTGGAGGCATGTTAACGCGGGTACGCCAACTACTACGTCTCTCTGTACGGCATGGATTGGTTTCTGTCATCTTAAGTAGTAAGTAATTTAATGATGCCAGTACTGTTAGAAATTTATACCCTGCCTGAGAGCTTCTAAAACAAGGTTAGGTATGCTATTTACAGCAAAATTGACATATAAGTGCATTCAAATACCTAAAAGTTGTATAATTTTTCCTCTTTCAATGTAGTTTTATGATTTTAAACAGAAAAAAGGGAAAAGTTTTTTAATTTTACCCCAAAAATGAGACAGACTTGAAGTTTTTCACTATGATCCAGCATTTATTTTTAAATCACTTTTTGTCGCGTTTCAACATCAACTGCTAACCTTCATAAAATCTTTATTACTGAACCAATTTTAAAAACTAAGGTACCATTTTAGTCGTAACAGCTAGTAGAACATGGAAAATACACTAACAATTGAGGCAGGAAGGGAAAAATTTCACCTTAAGGTAGCACTCCACAGTTAGATGTGTAGTTTCGCATTTTGGCCCCTGTGGATTTTTAAAATATGAGAGCTAGTGTGAAATAAAATTCATTTTTGGATAGCTGAGTACTAAAATAGCCTTCGTATTGGGTTTATATGAACATCAAGATTATTTAATGCATGTAATATAGGCTGTTTTCTGTATGACAGTCCGTATGTGCATGCCCATACCCTATATTGGTCCGGCAATTATTGTAATGTTTATTTCGAACTTTTTGTGGCACGAACTTTGTGATTAGATTTTACGAAAAAATGAGGCGAAAGACACCCACTTTTTATTTGATCATTAGGAAGATCTATGCAAACAGTTTCTAACCAGATGCTCCGCAGTGCGTAGCTTTATACGACCGCAGAGGTTGAACCCTGAACGGTTGGGGCAAGTATGGACACAACATTCAAGCTGGATTCCGCTCTAAATTTGGATTGTGATTAAATAGTTGACACAGCATAGGTTTCTGACACAGAATGAATGTATTCAAATGAACTTAAAATTTTTGTTTTCTCTTAGAGCAATTCACTATGCTGTTGAATATTAATCCTCTCAAAAAAATGTTTGAAGAAATTTTCTTTTTATTTATGAAATTTCAAATGAGAAAAATTGAACCCTATTTTTTAATCACATCCCCCTTTCCCTTATTCCAAAACTAATTTCAATTAAAATATTCTAATGGAGTTTGCAACAATTACTACTCATTTAAATACATCATAAAATATTAAGATGTAAAAAAAACTGCTTGTTATCACTGAATGGTAAAGATTATTTAAATTTATCAGTTGGTAGTAAAAAGTGAATATACATTGTATATTGTATATAACAAAGATTTAAGTTGATTCTGGACAAAGAAAGATAACTCCAATTAAAAAAAAATCTTGCAGATATTTCTTGCTTACTATACTGGACAAAGAAAAATAACTCTTAATTAAAAAAAAATTTGCTATTTCACAATATTGTGAAATTAGATATTTCTTGCCATTGCACAATACTGTGCAATTGAAAAGACTTGCTATTGCACAATACTTAATATAATAATTTTAGATCCTGATTTGGACCAACTTGAAAACTGGGCCCATAATCAAAAATCTAAGTACATGTTTAGATTCAGCATATCAAAGAGGCCCAAGAATTGAATTTTTGTTAAAATCAAACTTAGATTAATTTTGGACCCTTTGCACTCTAATTTAGACCAATTTTAAAACTGGACCAAAAATTAAGAATCTACATACACAGTTAGATTTGGCATATCAAAGAACCCCAACTATTCAATTTTTGATGAAATCAAACAATGTTTAATTTTGGACCTCGATTTGGGCCAACTTGAAAACTGGGCCAATAATCAAAAATCTAAGTACATTTTTAGATTCAGCATATCAAAGAACCCCAAGGTTTTAATTTTTGTTAAAATCAAATTAAGTTTAATTTTGGACCCTTTGGACCTTAATATAGACCAATTTGAAAACGGGACCAAAAATTAAGAATCTACATACACAGTTAGATTCGGCATATTAAAGAACCCCATTTATTCAATTTTGATGAAATCAAACAAAGTTTAGTTTTGGACCCTTTGGGCCCCTTTTTCCTTAACTGTTGGGACCAAAACTCCCAAAATCAATACCAACCTTCCTTTTATAGTCATAAACCTTGTGTTTAAATTTCATAGATTTCTATTTACTTATACTAACGCTATGGTGCGAAAACCAAGAACTAGAGGCTCTAAAGGGCCTGTGTCGCTCACCTTGGTCTATGTGAATATTAAACAAAGGAAGCAGATGGATTCATGACAAAATTGTGTTTTGGTGATGGTGATGTGTTTGTAAATCTTACTTTACTAAACAGTCTTGCTGCTTACAATTATTTCTATCTATAATGAACTTGGCCCAGTAGTTTCAGTGGAAAATGTTAATAAAAATTTACAAATTTTATGAAAATTGTTAAAAATTGACTATAAAGGACAATTACTCCTTAGTGGGTCAATTGACCATTTTCAGATTTGCTCTAATTGCTTTGTTTTTTGAGTTATAAGCCAAAGACTGCATTTTACCCCCATATTCTAATTTTAGCCGTGGCGGCCATCTTGGTTGGTTGACCGGGTCACGCCATACATTTTTTAAACTAGATAACCAAAAGATGATTGTGGCCAAGTTTGGATTTATTTGGCCAAGTAGTTTCAGGGGAGAAGATTTTTGTAAAAGATAACTAAGATTTACGAAAAATGGTTAAAAATTGACTATAAAGGGCAATAACTCCTAAAGGGGTCAACTGACCATTTCGGTCATGTTGACTTATTTGTAAATCTTACTTTGCTGAACATAATTGCTGTTTACAGTTTATCTCTATCTAAAATAATATTCAAGATAATAACCAAAAACAGCAAAATTTCCTCAAAATTACTAATTCAGGGGCAGCAACCCAACAACGGATTGTCTGATTCGTCTGAAAATTTCAGGGCAGATAGATCTTGACCTGATAAACATTTTTACCCCATGTCAGATTTCCTCTAAATGCTTTGGTTTTTGAGTTATAAGCCAAAAACTGCATTTTACCCCTATGTTCTATTTTTAGCCGTGGCGGCCATCTTGGTTGGTTGACCGGGTCACGCCATACATTTTTTAAACTAGATAACCAAAAGATGATTGCGGCCAAGTTTGGATTTATTTGGCCAAGTAGTTTCAGGGGAGAAGATTTTTGTAAAAGATAACTAAGATTTACGAAAAATGGTTAAAAATTGACTATAAAGGGCAATAACTCCTAAAGGGGTCAACTGACCATTTCGGTCATGTTGACTTATTTGTAAATCTTACTTTGATGAACATAATTGCTGTTTACAGTTTATCTCTATCTATAATAATATTCAAGATAATAACCAAAAACAGCAAAATTTCCTCAAAATTACTAATTCAGGGGCAGCAACCCAACAACGGGTTGTCCGATTCGTCTGAAAATTTCAGGGCAGATAGATCTTGACCTGATAAACATTTTTACCCCATGTCAGATTTCCTCTAAATGCTTTGGTTTTTGAGTTATAAGCCAAAAACTGCATTTTACCCCTATGTTCTATTTTTAGCCGTGGCGGCCATCTTGGTTGGTTGACCGGGTCACGCCATACATTTTTTAAACTAGATAACCAAAAGATGATTGCGGCCAAGTTTGGATTTATTTGGCCAAGTAGTTTCAGGGGAGAAGATTTTTGTAAAAGATAACTAAGATTTACGAAAAATGGTTAAAAATTGACTATAAAGGGCAATAACTCCTAAAGGGGTCAACTGACCATTTCGGTCATGTTGACTTATTTGTAAATCTTACTTTGATGAACATAATTGCTGTTTACAGTTTATCTCTATCTATAATAATATTCAAGATAATAACCAAAAACAGCAAAATTTCCTCAAAATTACAAATTCAGGGGCAGCAACCCAACAACGGGTTGTCCGATTCGTCTGAAAATTTCAGGGCAGATAGATCTTGACCTGATAAACATTTTTACCTCATGTCAGATTTCCACTAAATGCTTTGGTTTTTGAGTTATAAGCCAAAAATTGCATTTTACCCCTATGTTCTATTTTTAGCCGTGGCGGCCATCTTGGTTGGTTGACCCGGTCACGCCACACATTTTTTAAACTAGATACCCCAAAGATGATTGTGGCCAAGATTGGATTAATTTGGCCAAGTAGTTTCAGGGGAGAAGATTTTTGTAAAAGATAACTAAGATTTACGAAAAATGGTTAAAAATTGACTATAAAGGGCAATAACTCCTAAAGGGGTCAACTGACCATTTCGGTCATGTTGACTTATTTGTAAATCTTACTTTGCTGAACATAATTGCTGTTTACAGTTTATCTCTATCTATAATAATATTCAAGATAATAACCAAAAACAGCAAAATTTCCTCAAAATTACAAATTCAAGGGCAGCAACCCAACAACGGATTGTCTGATTCGTCTGAAAATTTCAGGGCAAATAGATCTTGACCTGATAAACATTTTTACCCCATGTCAGATTTCCTCTAAATGCTTTGGTTTTTGAGTTATAAGCCAAAAACTGCATTTTACCCCTATGTTCTATTTTTAGCCGTGGCGGCCATCTTGGTTGGTTGACCGGGTCACGCCACACATTTTTTAAACTAGATACCCCAATGATGATTGTGGCCAAGTTTGGTTCAATTTGGCCCAGTAGTTTCAGAGGAGAAGATTTTTGTAAAAGTTAACAACGACGACGGACGACGGACGACGACGGACGCCGGACGCAAAGTGATGGGAAAAGCTCACTTGGCCCTTCGGGCCAGGTGAGCTAAAAATGCTTATTTGGGTCCCTTTTTGGCCCCTAATTCCTAAACTGTTGGGACCGAAACTCCCAAAATCAATACCAACCTTCCTTTTGTGGTCATAAACATTGTGTTTAAATTTCATTGATTTCTATTTACTTTAACTAAAGTTATTGTGCAAAAACCAAGAATAATGCTTATTTGGGCCCTTTTTTGGCCCCTAATTCCTAAACTGTTGAAACCAAAACTCCCAAAATCAATCCCAACCTTTCTTTTGTAGTCATAAACCTTGTGTCAAAATTTCATAGATTTCTATTAACTTAAACTAAAGTTATAGTGCGAAAACCAAGAAAATGCTTATTTGGGCCCTTTTTGGCCCCTAATTCCTAAAATGTTGGGACCAAAACTCCCAAAATCAATACCAGCCTTCCTTTTATGGTCATAAACCTTGTATTAAAATTTCATAGATTTCTATTCACTTTTACTAAAGTTAGAGTGCGAAAACTAAAAGTATTCGGACGACGACGACGACGACTGACGACTGACGACGACGACGACGACGACGCCAACGTGATAGCAATATACGACGAAATTTTTTTCAAAATTTACGGTCGTATAAAAAGGTATCACTCAAAGGCATTGAAATTCTAGTTTGATCCAAATTTTGGGGGGATATGTGACATGTTTACCCCCTTTTTTGCAATATTTTATTGTAAATAAATGCAGAATGTTGCCATGGATACACATAAAAGGAATTATTTTTCACCCTTTTAACTTTGAAAAATCAATTCTATGGAAGATACTGATTACATACATATGCACATGTACAACACAAACAGTAAGGTTAATGTATTAGAAATCCAGGAATAGGAGATGACAAAACATTTTGTGGCTCATTTTTAATTTTAATTTCTAACTGTGGAGTGCTACCTTATGGCACATCAGAAAGCACAGAAATGCACTTTTTAAGATAAATTTCACCACAAGTCTTAAGTCTTTTATGTTCTTGTTTTAGTTCTGAATGTAAAAACTCTGCTAGGATTGCAATTCATGATTATTTTATTGTTTACTGTCCTTAGCAACCAAATATACACATTTTGACACTTAGACATGTTGCGGTCTTAAATTTGTACTCCATTAGCTTCGCTCTTGTAACCAAATATTGCGCTTTATATGATATCCTCAGAATGTATCGCTTTAAATTTTTGAATGCGAATAAGTCAAATAAACATTTTTAGCAAGATTTTATATTATAATTAGGCATTAATTAAATTTAATGATATATATGGAAGTGTTTAACGACCTTGACTGGCTTTTCAGCCCTCGCACGGTCGGCTCGGTACCCGAAGGCGATTGGTGAGCGTTTGAATATTTTGTGCCGTGGGTCAGGAACAGGTAGCAAAGGACGCCGAATGGAGGCCGCCATCTTGGTTTTGGTGAGTTGTTTTTTTTACTTTTTTACTATTTTGTTGTTTTCTCTACTTCACAACGGCTGCTTTCAGGGCCAGTTTGGTCAGCTTGGCAGCCCGCTAACCTCGATGATGGAGTACTGGTAGATGATCTCGGACGTAGTTCAGAAGATGACAGGAAGCGTTATCAGGACCAAAGCCGTGAGGCAGTGAAATGAAGGTCGTATCACCCAACAGCCTAGGATACAGCCCTCGGACGTTAATCGGCATGACACTCCCCATAATAGACAATGGTTTTGGAGGCATGTTAACGCGGGTACGCCAACTACTACGTCTCTCTGTACGGCATGGATTGGTTTCTGTCATCTTAAGTAGTAAGTAATTTAATGATGCCAGTACTGTTAGAAATTTATACCCTGCCTGAGAGCTTCTAAAACAAGGTTAGGTATGCTATTTACAGCAAAATTGACATATAAGTGCATTCAAATACCTAAAAGTTGTATAATTTTTCCTCTTTCAATGTAGTTTTATGATTTTAAACAGAAAAAAGGGAAAAGTTTTTTAATTTTACCCCAAAAATGAGACAGACTTGAAGTTTTTCACTATGATCCAGCATTTATTTTTAAATCACTTTTTGTCGCGTTTCAACATCAACTGCTAACCTTCATAAAATCTTTATTACTGAACCAATTTTAAAAACTAAGGTACCATTTTAGTCGTAACAGCTAGTAGAACATGGAAAATACACTAACAATTGAGGCAGGAAGGGAAAAATTTCACCTTAAGGTAGCACTCCACAGTTAGATGTGTAGTTTCGCATTTTGGCCCCTGTGGATTTTTAAAATATGAGAGCTAGTGTGAAATAAAATTCATTTTTGGATAGCTGAGTACTAAAATAGCCTTCGTATTGGGTTTATATGAACATCAAGATTATTTAATGCATGTAATATAGGCTGTTTTCTGTATGACAGTCCGTATGTGCATGCCCATACCCTATATTGGTCCGGCAATTATTGTAATGTTTATTTCGAACTTTTTGTGGCACGAACTTTGTGATTAGATTTTACGAAAAAATGAGGCGAAAGACACCCACTTTTTATTTGATCATTAGGAAGATCTATGCAAACAGTTTCTAACCAGATGCTCCGCAGGGCGTAGCTTTATACGACCGCAGAGGTTGAACCCTGAACGGTTGGGGCAAGTATGGACACAACATTCAAGCTGGATTCCGCTCTAAATTTGGATTGTGATTAAATAGTTGACACAGCATAGGTTTCTGACACAGAATGAATGTATTCAAATGAACTTAAAATTTTTGTTTTCTCTTAGAGCAATTCACTATGCTGTTGAATATTAATCCTCTCAAAAAAATGTTTGAAGAAATTTTCTTTTTATTTATGAAATTTCAAATGAGAAAAATTGAACCCTATTTTTTAATCACATCCCCCTTTCCCTTATTCCAAAACTAATTTCAATTAAAATATTCTAATGGAGTTTGCAACAATTACTACTCATTTAAATACATCATAAAATATTAAGATGTAAAAAAAACTGCTTGTTATCACTGAATGGTAAAGATTATTTAAATTTATCAGTTGGTAGTAAAAAGTGAATATACATTGTATATTGTATATAACAAAGATTTAAGTTGATTCTGGACAAAGAAAGATAACTCCAATTAAAAAAAAATCTTGCAGATATTTCTTGCTTACTATACTGGACAAAGAAAAATAACTCTTAATTAAAAAAAAATTTGCTATTTCACAATATTGTGAAATTAGATATTTCTTGCCATTGCACAATACTGTGCAATTGAAAAGACTTGCTATTGCACAATACTTAATATAATAATTTTAGATCCTGATTTGGACCAACTTGAAAACTGGGCCCATAATCAAAAATCTAAGTACATGTTTAGATTCAGCATATCAAAGAGGCCCAAGAATTGAATTTTTGTTAAAATCAAACTTAGATTAATTTTGGACCCTTTGCACTCTAATTTAGACCAATTTTAAAACTGGACCAAAAATTAAGAATCTACATACACAGTTAGATTTGGCATATCAAAGAACCCCAACTATTCAATTTTTGATGAAATCAAACAATGTTTAATTTTGGACCTCGATTTGGGCCAACTTGAAAACTGGGCCAATAATCAAAAATCTAAGTACATTTTTAGATTCAGCATATCAAAGAACCCCAAGGTTTTAATTTTTGTTAAAATCAAATTAAGTTTAATTTTGGACCCTTTGGACCTTAATGTAGACCAATTTGAAAACGGGACCAAAAATTAAGAATCTACATACACAGTTAGATTCGGCATATTAAAGAACCCCATTTATTCAATTTTGATGAAATCAAACAAAGTTTAGTTTTGGACCCTTTGGGCCCCTTTTTCCTTAACTGTTGGGACCAAAACTCCCAAAATCAATACCAACCTTCCTTTTATAGTCATAAACCTTGTGTTTAAATTTCATAGATTTCTATTTACTTATACTAACGCTATGGTGCGAAAACCAAGAACTAGAGGCTCTAAAGGGCCTGTGTCGCTCACCTTGGTCTATGTGAATATTAAACAAAGGAAGCAGATGGATTCATGACAAAATTGTGTTTTGGTGATGGTGATGTGTTTGTAAATCTTACTTTACTAAACAGTCTTGCTGCTTACAATTATTTCTATCTATAATGAACTTGGCCCAGTAGTTTCAGTGGAAAATGTTAATAAAAATTTACAAATTTTATGAAAATTGTTAAAAATTGACTATAAAGGACAATTACTCCTTAGTGGGTCAATTGACCATTTTCAGATTTGCTCTAATTGCTTTGTTTTTTGAGTTATAAGCCAAAGACTGCATTTTACCCCCATATTCTAATTTTAGCCGTGGCGGCCATCTTGGTTGGTTGACCGGGTCACGCCATACATTTTTTAAACTAGATAACCAAAAGATGATTGTGGCCAAGTTTGGATTTATTTGGCCAAGTAGTTTCAGGGGAGAAGATTTTTGTAAAAGATAACTAAGATTTACGAAAAATGGTTAAAAATTGACTATAAAGGGCAATAACTCCTAAAGGGGTCAACTGACCATTTCGGTCATGTTGACTTATTTGTAAATCTTACTTTGATGAACATAATTGCTGTTTACAGTTTATCTCTATCTATAATAATATTCAAGATAATAACCAAAAACAGCAAAATTTCCTCAAAATTACAAATTCAGGGGCAGCAACCCAACAACGGGTTGTCCGATTCGTCTGAAAATTTCAGGGCAGATAGATCTTGACCTGATAAACATTTTTACCTCATGTCAGATTTCCACTAAATGCTTTGGTTTTTGAGTTATAAGCCAAAAATTGCATTTTACCCCTATGTTCTATTTTTAGCCGTGGCGGCCATCTTGGTTGGTTGACCCGGTCACGCCACACATTTTTTAAACTAGATACCCCAAAGATGATTGTGGCCAAGATTGGATTAATTTGGCCAAGTAGTTTCAGGGGAGAAGATTTTTGTAAAAGATAACTAAGATTTACGAAAAATGGTTAAAAATTGACTATAAAGGGCAATAACTCCTAAAGGGGTCAACTGACCATTTCGGTCATGTTGACTTATTTGTAAATCTTACTTTGCTGAACATAATTGCTGTTTACAGTTTATCTCTATCTATAATAATATTCAAGATAATAACCAAAAACAGCAAAATTTCCTCAAAATTACAAATTCAAGGGCAGCAACCCAACAACGGATTGTCTGATTCGTCTGAAAATTTCAGGGCAGATAGATCTTGACCTGATAAACATTTTTACCCCATGTCAGATTTCCTCTAAATGCTTTGGTTTTTGAGTTATAAGCCAAAAACTGCATTTTACCCCTATGTTCTATTTTTAGCCGTGGCGGCCATCTTGGTTGGTTGACCGGGTCACGCCACACATTTTTTAAACTAGATACCCCAATGATGATTGTGGCCAAGTTTGGTTCAATTTGGCCCAGTAGTTTCAGAGGAGAAGATTTTTGTAAAAGTTAACAACGACGACGGACGACGGACGACGACGGACGCCGGACGCAAAGTGATGGGAAAAGCTCACTTGGCCCTTCGGGCCAGGTGAGCTAAAAATGCTTATTTGGGTCCCTTTTTGGCCCCTAATTCCTAAACTGTTGGGACCGAAACTCCCAAAATCAATACCAACCTTCCTTTTGTGGTCATAAACATTGTGTTTAAATTTCATTGATTTCTATTTACTTTAACTAAAGTTATTGTGCAAAAACCAAGAATAATGCTTATTTGGGCCCTTTTTTGGCCCCTAATTCCTAAACTGTTGAAACCAAAACTCCCAAAATCAATCCCAACCTTTCTTTTGTAGTCATAAACCTTGTGTCAAAATTTCATAGATTTCTATTAACTTAAACTAAAGTTATAGTGCGAAAACCAAGAAAATGCTTATTTGGGCCCTTTTTGGCCCCTAATTCCTAAAATGTTGGGACCAAAACTCCCAAAATCAATACCAGCCTTCCTTTTATGGTCATAAACCTTGTATTAAAATTTCATAGATTTCTATTCACTTTTACTAAAGTTAGAGTGCGAAAACTAAAAGTATTCAGACGACGACGACGACGACTGACGACTGACGACGACGACGACGACGACGCCAACGTGATAGCAATATACGACGAAATTTTTTTCAAAATTTACGGTCGTATAAAAAGGTATCACTCAAAGGCATTGAAATTCTAGTTTGATCCAAATTTTGGGGGGATATGTGACATGTTTACCCCCTTTTTTGCAATATTTTATTGTAAATAAATGCAGAATGTTGCCATGGATACACATAAAAGGAATTATTTTTCACCCTTTTAACTTTGAAAAATCAATTCTATGGAAGATACTGATTACATACATATGCACATGTACAACACAAACAGTAAGGTTAATGTATTAGAAATCCAGGAATAGGAGATGACAAAACATTTTGTGGCTCATTTTTAATTTTAATTTCTAACTGTGGAGTGCTACCTTATGGCACATCAGAAAGCACAGAAATGCACTTTTTAAGATAAATTTCACCACAAGTCTTAAGTCTTTTATGTTCTTGTTTTAGTTCTGAATGTAAAAACTCTGCTAGGATTGCAATTCATGATTATTTTATTGTTTACTGTCCTTAGCAACCAAATATACACATTTTGACACTTAGACATGTTGCGGTCTTAAATTTGTACTCCATTAGCTTCGCTCTTGTAACCAAATATTGCGCTTTATATGATATCCTCAGAATGTATCGCTTTAAATTTTTGAATGCGAATAAGTCAAATAAACATTTTTAGCAAGATTTTATATTATAATTAGGCATTAATTAAATTTAATGATATATATGGAAGTGTTTAACGACCTTGACTGGCTTTTCAGCCCTCGCACGGTCGGCTCGGTACCCGAAGGCGATTGGTGAGCGTTTGAATATTTTGTGCCGTGGGTCAGGAACAGGTAGCAAAGGACGCCGAATGGAGGCCGCCATCTTGGTTTTGGTGAGTTGTTTTTTTTTACTTTTTTACTATTTTGTTGTTTTCTCTACTTCACAACGGCTGCTTTCAGGGCCAGTTTGGTCAGCTTGGCAGCCCGCTAACCTCGATGATGGAGTACTGGTAGATGATCTCGGACGTAGTTCAGAAGATGACAGGAAGCGTTATCAGGACCAAAGCCGTGAGGCAGTGAAATGAAGGTCGTATCACCCAACAGCCTAGGATACAGCCCTCGGACGTTAATCGGCATGACACTCCCCATAATAGACAATGGTTTTGGAGGCATGTTAACGCGGGTACGCCAACTACTACGTCTCTCTGTACGGCATGGATTGGTTTCTGTCATCTTAAGTAGTAAGTAATTTAATGATGCCAGTACTGTTAGAAATTTATACCCTGCCTGAGAGCTTCTAAAACAAGGTTAGGTATGCTATTTACAGCAAAATTGACATATAAGTGCATTCAAATACCTAAAAGTTGTATAATTTTTCCTCTTTCAATGTAGTTTTATGATTTTAAACAGAAAAAAGGGAAAAGTTTTTTAATTTTACCCCAAAAATGAGACAGACTTGAAGTTTTTCACTATGATCCAGCATTTATTTTTAAATCACTTTTTGTCGCGTTTCAACATCAACTGCTAACCTTCATAAAATCTTTATTACTGAACCAATTTTAAAAACTAAGGTACCATTTTAGTCGTAACAGCTAGTAGAACATGGAAAATACACTAACAATTGAGGCAGGAAGGGAAAAATTTCACCTTAAGGTAGCACTCCACAGTTAGATGTGTAGTTTCGCATTTTGGCCCCTGTGGATTTTTAAAATATGAGAGCTAGTGTGAAATAAAATTCATTTTTGGATAGCTGAGTACTAAAATAGCCTTCGTATTGGGTTTATATGAACATCAAGATTATTTAATGCATGTAATATAGGCTGTTTTCTGTATGACAGTCCGTATGTGCATGCCCATACCCTATATTGGTCCGGCAATTATTGTAATGTTTATTTCGAACTTTTTGTGGCACGAACTTTGTGATTAGATTTTACGAAAAAATGAGGCGAAAGACACCCACTTTTTATTTGATCATTAGGAAGATCTATGCAAACAGTTTCTAACCAGATGCTCCGCAGGGCGTAGCTTTATACGACCGCAGAGGTTGAACCCTGAACGGTTGGGGCAAGTATGGACACAACATTCAAGCTGGATTCCGCTCTAAATTTGGATTGTGATTAAATAGTTGACACAGCATAGGTTTCTGACACAGAATGAATGTATTCAAATGAACTTAAAATTTTTGTTTTCTCTTAGAGCAATTCACTATGCTGTTGAATATTAATCCTCTCAAAAAAATGTTTGAAGAAATTTTCTTTTTATTTATGAAATTTCAAATGAGAAAAATTGAACCCTATTTTTTAATCACATCCCCCTTTCCCTTATTCCAAAACTAATTTCAATTAAAATATTCTAATGGAGTTTGCAACAATTACTACTCATTTAAATACATCATAAAATATTAAGATGTAAAAAAACTGCTTGTTATCACTGAATGGTAAAGATTATTTAAATTTATCAGTTGGTAGTAAAAAGTGAATATACATTGTATATTGTATATAACAAAGATTTAAGTTGATTCTGGACAAAGAAAGATAACTCCAATTAAAAAAAAATCTTGCAGATATTTCTTGCTTACTATACTGGACAAAGAAAAATAACTCTTAATTAAAAAAAAATTTGCTATTTCACAATATTGTGAAATTAGATATTTCTTGCCATTGCACAATACTGTGCAATTGAAAAGACTTGCTATTGCACAATACTTAATATAATAATTTTAGATCCTGATTTGGACCAACTTGAAAACTGGGCCCATAATCAAAAATCTAAGTACATGTTTAGATTCAGCATATCAAAGAGGCCCAAGAATTGAATTTTTGTTAAAATCAAACTTAGATTAATTTTGGACCCTTTGCACTCTAATTTAGACCAATTTTAAAACTGGACCAAAAATTAAGAATCTACATACACAGTTAGATTTGGCATATCAAAGAACCCCAACTATTCAATTTTTGATGAAATCAAACAATGTTTAATTTTGGACCTCGATTTGGGCCAACTTGAAAACTGGGCCAATAATCAAAAATCTAAGTACATTTTTAGATTCAGCATATCAAAGAACCCCAAGGTTTTAATTTTTGTTAAAATCAAATTAAGTTTAATTTTGGACCCTTTGGACCTTAATGTAGACCAATTTGAAAACGGGACCAAAAATTAAGAATCTACATACACAGTTAGATTCGGCATATTAAAGAACCCCATTTATTCAATTTTGATGAAATCAAACAAAGTTTAGTTTTGGACCCTTTGGGCCCCTTTTTCCTTAACTGTTGGGACCAAAACTCCCAAAATCAATACCAACCTTCCTTTTATAGTCGTAAACCTTGTGTTTAAATTTCATAGATTTCTATTTACTTATACTAACGCTATGGTGCGAAAACCAAGAACTAGAGGCTCTAAAGGGCCTGTGTCGCTCACCTTGGTCTATGTGAATATTAAACAAAGGAAGCAGATGGATTCATGACAAAATTGTGTTTTGGTGATGGTGATGTGTTTGTAAATCTTACTTTACTAAACAGTCTTGCTGCTTACAATTATTTCTATCTATAATGAACTTGGCCCAGTAGTTTCAGTGGAAAATGTTAATAAAAATTTACAAATTTTATGAAAATTGTTAAAAATTGACTATAAAGGACAATTACTCCTTAGTGGGTCAATTGACCATTTTCAGATTTGCTCTAATTGCTTTGTTTTTTGAGTTATAAGCCAAAGACTGCATTTTACCCCCATATTCTAATTTTAGCCGTGGCGGCCATCTTGGTTGGTTGACCGGGTCACGCCATACATTTTTTAAACTAGATAACCAAAAGATGATTGTGGCCAAGTTTGGATTTATTTGGCCAAGTAGTTTCAGGGGAGAAGATTTTTGTAAAAGATAACTAAGATTTACGAAAAATGGTTAAAAATTGACTATAAAGGGCAATAACTCCTAAAGGGGTCAACTGACCATTTCGGTCATGTTGACTTATTTGTAAATCTTACTTTGCTGAACATAATTGCTGTTTACAGTTTATCTCTATCTAAAATAATATTCAAGATAATAACCAAAAACAGCAAAATTTCCTCAAAATTACTAATTCAGGGGCAGCAACCCAACAACGGATTGTCTGATTCGTCTGAAAATTTCAGGGCAGATAGATCTTGACCTGATAAACATTTTTACCCCATGTCAGATTTCCTCTAAATGCTTTGGTTTTTGAGTTATAAGCCAAAAACTGCATTTTACCCCTATGTTCTATTTTTAGCCGTGGCGGCCATCTTGGTTGGTTGACCGGGTCACGCCATACATTTTTTAAACTAGATAACCAAAAGATGATTGCGGCCAAGTTTGGATTTATTTGGCCAAGTAGTTTCAGGGGAGAAGATTTTTGTAAAAGATAACTAAGATTTACGAAAAATGGTTAAAAATTGACTATAAAGGGCAATAACTCCTAAAGGGGTCAACTGACCATTTCGGTCATGTTGACTTATTTGTAAATCTTACTTTGATGAACATAATTGCTGTTTACAGTTTATCTCTATCTATAATAATATTCAAGATAATAACCAAAAACAGCAAAATTTCCTCAAAATTACAAATTCAGGGGCAGCAACCCAACAACGGGTTGTCCGATTCGTCTGAAAATTTCAGGGCAGATAGATCTTGACCTGATAAACATTTTTACCTCATGTCAGATTTCCACTAAATGCTTTGGTTTTTGAGTTATAAGCCAAAAATTGCATTTTACCCCTATGTTCTATTTTTAGCCGTGGCGGCCATCTTGGTTGGTTGACCCGGTCACGCCACACATTTTTTAAACTAGATACCCCAAAGATGATTGTGGCCAAGATTGGATTAATTTGGCCAAGTAGTTTCAGGGGAGAAGATTTTTGTAAAAGATAACTAAGATTTACGAAAAATGGTTAAAAATTGACTATAAAGGGCAATAACTCCTAAAGGGGTCAACTGACCATTTCGGTCATGTTGACTTATTTGTAAATCTTACTTTGCTGAACATAATTGCTGTTTACAGTTTATCTCTATCTATAATAATATTCAAGATAATAACCAAAAACAGCAAAATTTCCTCAAAATTACAAATTCAAGGGCAGCAACCCAACAACGGATTGTCTGATTCGTCTGAAAATTTCAGGGCAAATAGATCTTGACCTGATAAACATTTTTACCCCATGTCAGATTTCCTCTAAATGCTTTGGTTTTTGAGTTATAAGCCAAAAACTGCATTTTACCCCTATGTTCTATTTTTAGCCGTGGCGGCCATCTTGGTTGGTTGACCGGGTCACGCCACACATTTTTTAAACTAGATACCCCAATGATGATTGTGGCCAAGTTTGGTTCAATTTGGCCCAGTAGTTTCAGAGGAGAAGATTTTTGTAAAAGTTAACAACGACGACGGACGACGGACGACGACGGACGCCGGACGCAAAGTGATGGGAAAAGCTCACTTGGCCCTTCGGGCCAGGTGAGCTAAAAATGCTTATTTGGGTCCCTTTTTGGCCCCTAATTCCTAAACTGTTGGGACCGAAACTCCCAAAATCAATACCAACCTTCCTTTTGTGGTCATAAACATTGTGTTTAAATTTCATTGATTTCTATTTACTTTAACTAAAGTTATTGTGCAAAAACCAAGAATAATGCTTATTTGGGCCCTTTTTTGGCCCCTAATTCCTAAACTGTTGAAACCAAAACTCCCAAAATCAATCCCAACCTTTCTTTTGTAGTCATAAACCTTGTGTCAAAATTTCATAGATTTCTATTAACTTAAACTAAAGTTATAGTGCGAAAACCAAGAAAATGCTTATTTGGGCCCTTTTTGGCCCCTAATTCCTAAAATGTTGGGACCAAAACTCCCAAAATCAATACCAGCCTTCCTTTTATGGTCATAAACCTTGTATTAAAATTTCATAGATTTCTATTCACTTTTACTAAAGTTAGAGTGCGAAAACTAAAAGTATTCGGACGACGACGACGACGACTGACGACTGACGACGACGACGACGACGACGACGCCAACGTGATAGCAATATACGACGAAATTTTTTTCAAAATTTACGGTCGTATAAAAAGGTATCACTCAAAGGCATTGAAATTCTAGTTTGATCCAAATTTTGGGGGGATATGTGACATGTTTACCCCCTTTTTTGCAATATTTTATTGTAAATAAATGCAGAATGTTGCCATGGATACACATAAAAGGAATTATTTTTCACCCTTTTAACTTTGAAAAATCAATTCTATGGAAGATACTGATTACATACATATGCACATGTACAACACAAACAGTAAGGTTAATGTATTAGAAATCCAGGAATAGGAGATGACAAAACATTTTGTGGCTCATTTTTAATTTTAATTTCTAACTGTGGAGTGCTACCTTATGGCACATCAGAAAGCACAGAAATGCACTTTTTAAGATAAATTTCACCACAAGTCTTAAGTCTTTTATGTTCTTGTTTTAGTTCTGAATGTAAAAACTCTGCTAGGATTGCAATTCATGATTATTTTATTGTTTACTGTCCTTAGCAACCAAATATACACATTTTGACACTTAGACATGTTGCGGTCTTAAATTTGTACTCCATTAGCTTCGCTCTTGTAACCAAATATTGCGCTTTATATGATATCCTCAGAATGTATCGCTTTAAATTTTTGAATGCGAATAAGTCAAATAAACATTTTTAGCAAGATTTTATATTATAATTAGGCATTAATTAAATTTAATGATATATATGGAAGTGTTTAACGACCTTGACTGGCTTTTCAGCCCTCGCACGGTCGGCTCGGTACCCGAAGGCGATTGGTGAGCGTTTGAATATTTTGTGCCGTGGGTCAGGAACAGGTAGCAAAGGACGCCGAATGGAGGCCGCCATCTTGGTTTTGGTGAGTTGTTTTTTTTACTTTTTTACTATTTTGTTGTTTTCTCTACTTCACAACGGCTGCTTTCAGGGCCAGTTTGGTCAGCTTGGCAGCCCGCTAACCTCGATGATGGAGTACTGGTAGATGATCTCGGACGTAGTTCAGAAGATGACAGGAAGCGTTATCAGGACCAAAGCCGTGAGGCAGTGAAATGAAGGTCGTATCACCCAACAGCCTAGGATACAGCCCTCGGACGTTAATCGGCATGACACTCCCCATAATAGACAATGGTTTTGGAGGCATGTTAACGCGGGTACGCCAACTACTACGTCTCTCTGTACGGCATGGATTGGTTTCTGTCATCTTAAGTAGTAAGTAATTTAATGATGCCAGTACTGTTAGAAATTTATACCCTGCCTGAGAGCTTCTAAAACAAGGTTAGGTATGCTATTTACAGCAAAATTGACATATAAGTGCATTCAAATACCTAAAAGTTGTATAATTTTTCCTCTTTCAATGTAGTTTTATGATTTTAAACAGAAAAAAGGGAAAAGTTTTTTAATTTTACCCCAAAAATGAGACAGACTTGAAGTTTTTCACTATGATCCAGCATTTATTTTTAAATCACTTTTTGTCGCGTTTCAACATCAACTGCTAACCTTCATAAAATCTTTATTACTGAACCAATTTTAAAAACTAAGGTACCATTTTAGTCGTAACAGCTAGTAGAACATGGAAAATACACTAACAATTGAGGCAGGAAGGGAAAAATTTCACCTTAAGGTAGCACTCCACAGTTAGATGTGTAGTTTCGCATTTTGGCCCCTGTGGATTTTTAAAATATGAGAGCTAGTGTGAAATAAAATTCATTTTTGGATAGCTGAGTACTAAAATAGCCTTCGTATTGGGTTTATATGAACATCAAGATTATTTAATGCATGTAATATAGGCTGTTTTCTGTATGACAGTCCGTATGTGCATGCCCATACCCTATATTGGTCCGGCAATTATTGTAATGTTTATTTCGAACTTTTTGTGGCACGAACTTTGTGATTAGATTTTACGAAAAAATGAGGCGAAAGACACCCACTTTTTATTTGATCATTAGGAAGATCTATGCAAACAGTTTCTAACCAGATGCTCCGCAGGGCGTAGCTTTATACGACCGCAGAGGTTGAACCCTGAACGGTTGGGGCAAGTATGGACACAACATTCAAGCTGGATTCCGCTCTAAATTTGGATTGTGATTAAATAGTTGACACAGCATAGGTTTCTGACACAGAATGAATGTATTCAAATGAACTTAAAATTTTTGTTTTCTCTTAGAGCAATTCACTATGCTGTTGAATATTAATCCTCTCAAAAAAATGTTTGAAGAAATTTTCTTTTTATTTATGAAATTTCAAATGAGAAAAATTGAACCCTATTTTTTAATCACATCCCCCTTTCCCTTATTCCAAAACTAATTTCAATTAAAATATTCTAATGGAGTTTGCAACAATTACTACTCATTTAAATACATCATAAAATATTAAGATGTAAAAAAACTGCTTGTTATCACTGAATGGTAAAGATTATTTAAATTTATCAGTTGGTAGTAAAAAGTGAATATACATTGTATATTGTATATAACAAAGATTTAAGTTGATTCTGGACAAAGAAAGATAACTCCAATTAAAAAAAAATCTTGCAGATATTTCTTGCTTACTATACTGGACAAAGAAAAATAACTCTTAATTAAAAAAAAATTTGCTATTTCACAATATTGTGAAATTAGATATTTCTTGCCATTGCACAATACTGTGCAATTGAAAAGACTTGCTATTGCACAATACTTAATATAATAATTTTAGATCCTGATTTGGACCAACTTGAAAACTGGGCCCATAATCAAAAATCTAAGTACATGTTTAGATTCAGCATATCAAAGAGGCCCAAGAATTGAATTTTTGTTAAAATCAAACTTAGATTAATTTTGGACCCTTTGCACTCTAATTTAGACCAATTTTAAAACTGGACCAAAAATTAAGAATCTACATACACAGTTAGATTTGGCATATCAAAGAACCCCAACTATTCAATTTTTGATGAAATCAAACAATGTTTAATTTTGGACCTCGATTTGGGCCAACTTGAAAACTGGGCCAATAATCAAAAATCTAAGTACATTTTTAGATTCAGCATATCAAAGAACCCCAAGGTTTTAATTTTTGTTAAAATCAAATTAAGTTTAATTTTGGACCCTTTGGACCTTAATGTAGACCAATTTGAAAACGGGACCAAAAATTAAGAATCTACATACACAGTTAGATTCGGCATATTAAAGAACCCCATTTATTCAATTTTGATGAAATCAAACAAAGTTTAGTTTTGGACCCTTTGGGCCCCTTTTTCCTTAACTGTTGGGACCAAAACTCCCAAAATCAATACCAACCTTCCTTTTATAGTCATAAACCTTGTGTTTAAATTTCATAGATTTCTATTTACTTATACTAACGCTATGGTGCGAAAACCAAGAACTAGAGGCTCTAAAGGGCCTGTGTCGCTCACCTTGGTCTATGTGAATATTAAACAAAGGAAGCAGATGGATTCATGACAAAATTGTGTTTTGGTGATGGTGATGTGTTTGTAAATCTTACTTTACTAAACAGTCTTGCTGCTTACAATTATTTCTATCTATAATGAACTTGGCCGAGTAGTTTCAGTGGAAAATGTTAATAAAAATTTACAAATTTTATGAAAATTGTTAAAAATTGACTATAAAGGACAATTACTCCTTAGTGGGTCAATTGACCATTTTCAGATTTGCTCTAATTGCTTTGTTTTTTGAGTTATAAGCCAAAGACTGCATTTTACCCCCATATTCTAATTTTAGCCGTGGCGGCCATCTTGGTTGGTTGACCGGGTCACGCCATACATTTTTTAAACTAGATAACCAAAAGATGATTGTGGCCAAGTTTGGATTTATTTGGCCAAGTAGTTTCAGGGGAGAAGATTTTTGTAAAAGATAACTAAGATTTACGAAAAATGGTTAAAAATTGACTATAAAGGGCAATAACTCCTAAAGGGGTCAACTGACCATTTCGGTCATGTTGACTTATTTGTAAATCTTACTTTGCTGAACATAATTGCTGTTTACAGTTTATCTCTATCTAAAATAATATTCAAGATAATAACCAAAAACAGCAAAATTTCCTCAAAATTACTAATTCAGGGGCAGCAACCCAACAACGGATTGTCTGATTCGTCTGAAAATTTCAGGGCAGATAGATCTTGACCTGATAAACATTTTTACCCCATGTCAGATTTCCTCTAAATGCTTTGGTTTTTGAGTTATAAGCCAAAAACTGCATTTTACCCCTATGTTCTATTTTTAGCCGTGGCGGCCATCTTGGTTGGTTGACCGGGTCACGCCATACATTTTTTAAACTAGATAACCAAAAGATGATTGCGGCCAAGTTTGGATTTATTTGGCCAAGTAGTTTCAGGGGAGAAGATTTTTGTAAAAGATAACTAAGATTTACGAAAAATGGTTAAAAATTGACTATAAAGGGCAATAACTCCTAAAGGGGTCAACTGACCATTTCGGTCATGTTGACTTATTTGTAAATCTTACTTTGATGAACATAATTGCTGTTTACAGTTTATCTCTATCTATAATAATATTCAAGATAATAACCAAAAACAGCAAAATTTCCTCAAAATTACAAATTCAGGGGCAGCAACCCAACAACGGGTTGTCCGATTCGTCTGAAAATTTCAGGGCAGATAGATCTTGACCTGATAAACATTTTTACCTCATGTCAGATTTCCACTAAATGCTTTGGTTTTTGAGTTATAAGCCAAAAATTGCATTTTACCCCTATGTTCTATTTTTAGCCGTGGCGGCCATCTTGGTTGGTTGACCCGGTCACGCCACACATTTTTTAAACTAGATACCCCAAAGATGATTGTGGCCAAGATTGGATTAATTTGGCCAAGTAGTTTCAGGGGAGAAGATTTTTGTAAAAGATAACTAAGATTTACGAAAAATGGTTAAAAATTGACTATAAAGGGCAATAACTCCTAAAGGGGTCAACTGACCATTTCGGTCATGTTGACTTATTTGTAAATCTTACTTTGCTGAACATAATTGCTGTTTACAGTTTATCTCTATCTATAATAATATTCAAGATAATAACCAAAAACAGCAAAATTTCCTCAAAATTACAAATTCAAGGGCAGCAACCCAACAACGGATTGTCTGATTCGTCTGAAAATTTCAGGGCAAATAGATCTTGACCTGATAAACATTTTTACCCCATGTCAGATTTCCTCTAAATGCTTTGGTTTTTGAGTTATAAGCCAAAAACTGCATTTTACCCCTATGTTCTATTTTTAGCCGTGGCGGCCATCTTGGTTGGTTGACCGGGTCACGCCACACATTTTTTAAACTAGATACCCCAATGATGATTGTGGCCAAGTTTGGTTCAATTTGGCCCAGTAGTTTCAGAGGAGAAGATTTTTGTAAAAGTTAACAACGACGACGGACGACGGACGACGACGGACGCCGGACGCAAAGTGATGGGAAAAGCTCACTTGGCCCTTCGGGCCAGGTGAGCTAAAAATGCTTATTTGGGTCCCTTTTTGGCCCCTAATTCCTAAACTGTTGGGACCGAAACTCCCAAAATCAATACCAACCTTCCTTTTGTGGTCATAAACATTGTGTTTAAATTTCATTGATTTCTATTTACTTTAACTAAAGTTATTGTGCAAAAACCAAGAATAATGCTTATTTGGGCCCTTTTTTGGCCCCTAATTCCTAAACTGTTGAAACCAAAACTCCCAAAATCAATCCCAACCTTTCTTTTGTAGTCATAAACCTTGTGTCAAAATTTCATAGATTTCTATTAACTTAAACTAAAGTTATAGTGCGAAAACCAAGAAAATGCTTATTTGGGCCCTTTTTGGCCCCTAATTCCTAAAATGTTGGGACCAAAACTCCCAAAATCAATACCAGCCTTCCTTTTATGGTCATAAACCTTGTATTAAAATTTCATAGATTTCTATTCACTTTTACTAAAGTTAGAGTGCGAAAACTAAAAGTATTCGGACGACGACGACGACGACTGACGACTGACGACGACGACGACGACGACGCCAACGTGATAGCAATATACGACGAAATTTTTTTCAAAATTTACGGTCGTATAAAAAGGTATCACTCAAAGGCATTGAAATTCTAGTTTGATCCAAATTTTGGGGGGATATGTGACATGTTTACCCCCTTTTTTGCAATATTTTATTGTAAATAAATGCAGAATGTTGCCATGGATACACATAAAAGGAATTATTTTTCACCCTTTTAACTTTGAAAAATCAATTCTATGGAAGATACTGATTACATACATATGCACATGTACAACACAAACAGTAAGGTTAATGTATTAGAAATCCAGGAATAGGAGATGACAAAACATTTTGTGGCTCATTTTTAATTTTAATTTCTAACTGTGGAGTGCTACCTTATGGCACATCAGAAAGCACAGAAATGCACTTTTTAAGATAAATTTCACCACAAGTCTTAAGTCTTTTATGTTCTTGTTTTAGTTCTGAATGTAAAAACTCTGCTAGGATTGCAATTCATGATTATTTTATTGTTTACTGTCCTTAGCAACCAAATATACACATTTTGACACTTAGACATGTTGCGGTCTTAAATTTGTACTCCATTAGCTTCGCTCTTGTAACCAAATATTGCGCTTTATATGATATCCTCAGAATGTATCGCTTTAAATTTTTGAATGCGAATAAGTCAAATAAACATTTTTAGCAAGATTTTATATTATAATTAGGCATTAATTAAATTTAATGATATATATGGAAGTGTTTAACGACCTTGACTGGCTTTTCAGCCCTCGCACGGTCGGCTCGGTACCCGAAGGCGATTGGTGAGCGTTTGAATATTTTGTGCCGTGGGTCAGGAACAGGTAGCAAAGGACGCCGAATGGAGGCCGCCATCTTGGTTTTGGTGAGTTGTTTTTTTTACTTTTTTACTATTTTGTTGTTTTCTCTACTTCACAACGGCTGCTTTCAGGGCCAGTTTGGTCAGCTTGGCAGCCCGCTAACCTCGATGATGGAGTACTGGTAGATGATCTCGGACGTAGTTCAGAAGATGACAGGAAGCGTTATCAGGACCAAAGCCGTGAGGCAGTGAAATGAAGGTCGTATCACCCAACAGCCTAGGATACAGCCCTCGGACGTTAATCGGCATGACACTCCCCATAATAGACAATGGTTTTGGAGGCATGTTAACGCGGGTACGCCAACTACTACGTCTCTCTGTACGGCATGGATTGGTTTCTGTCATCTTAAGTAGTAAGTAATTTAATGATGCCAGTACTGTTAGAAATTTATACCCTGCCTGAGAGCTTCTAAAACAAGGTTAGGTATGCTATTTACAGCAAAATTGACATATAAGTGCATTCAAATACCTAAAAGTTGTATAATTTTTCCTCTTTCAATGTAGTTTTATGATTTTAAACAGAAAAAAGGGAAAAGTTTTTTAATTTTACCCCAAAAATGAGACAGACTTGAAGTTTTTCACTATGATCCAGCATTTATTTTTAAATCACTTTTTGTCGCGTTTCAACATCAACTGCTAACCTTCATAAAATCTTTATTACTGAACCAATTTTAAAAACTAAGGTACCATTTTAGTCGTAACAGCTAGTAGAACATGGAAAATACACTAACAATTGAGGCAGGAAGGGAAAAATTTCACCTTAAGGTAGCACTCCACAGTTAGATGTGTAGTTTCGCATTTTGGCCCCTGTGGATTTTTAAAATATGAGAGCTAGTGTGAAATAAAATTCATTTTTGGATAGCTGAGTACTAAAATAGCCTTCGTATTGGGTTTATATGAACATCAAGATTATTTAATGCATGTAATATAGGCTGTTTTCTGTATGACAGTCCGTATGTGCATGCCCATACCCTATATTGGTCCGGCAATTATTGTAATGTTTATTTCGAACTTTTTGTGGCACGAACTTTGTGATTAGATTTTACGAAAAAATGAGGCGAAAGACACCCACTTTTTATTTGATCATTAGGAAGATCTATGCAAACAGTTTCTAACCAGATGCTCCACAGGGCGTAGCTTTATACGACCGCAGAGGTTGAACCCTGAACGGTTGGGGCAAGTATGGACACAACATTCAAGCTGGATTCCGCTCTAAATTTGGATTGTGATTAAATAGTTGACACAGCATAGGTTTCTGACACAGAATGAATGTATTCAAATGAACTTAAAATTTTTGTTTTCTCTTAGAGCAATTCACTATGCTGTTGAATATTAATCCTCTCAAAAAAATGTTTGAAGAAATTTTCTTTTTATTTATGAAATTTCAAATGAGAAAAATTGAACCCTATTTTTTAATCACATCCCCCTTTCCCTTATTCCAAAACTAATTTCAATTAAAATATTCTAATGGAGTTTGCAACAATTACTACTCATTTAAATACATCATAAAATATTAAGATGTAAAAAAACTGCTTGTTATCACTGAATGGTAAAGATTATTTAAATTTATCAGTTGGTAGTAAAAAGTGAATATACATTGTATATTGTATATAACAAAGATTTAAGTTGATTCTGGACAAAGAAAGATAACTCCAATTAAAAAAAAATCTTGCAGATATTTCTTGCTTACTATACTGGACAAAGAAAAATAACTCTTAATTAAAAAAAAATTTGCTATTTCACAATATTGTGAAATTAGATATTTCTTGCCATTGCACAATACTGTGCAATTGAAAAGACTTGCTATTGCACAATACTTAATATAATAATTTTAGATCCTGATTTGGACCAACTTGAAAACTGGGCCCATAATCAAAAATCTAAGTACATGTTTAGATTCAGCATATCAAAGAGGCCCAAGAATTGAATTTTTGTTAAAATCAAACTTAGATTAATTTTGGACCCTTTGCACTCTAATTTAGACCAATTTTAAAACTGGACCAAAAATTAAGAATCTACATACACAGTTAGATTTGGCATATCAAAGAACCCCAACTATTCAATTTTTGATGAAATCAAACAATGTTTAATTTTGGACCTCGATTTGGGCCAACTTGAAAACTGGGCCAATAATCAAAAATCTAAGTACATTTTTAGATTCAGCATATCAAAGAACCCCAAGGTTTTAATTTTTGTTAAAATCAAATTAAGTTTAATTTTGGACCCTTTGGACCTTAATGTAGACCAATTTGAAAACGGGACCAAAAATTAAGAATCTACATACACAGTTAGATTCGGCATATTAAAGAACCCCATTTATTCAATTTTGATGAAATCAAACAAAGTTTAGTTTTGGACCCTTTGGGCCCCTTTTTCCTTAACTGTTGGGACCAAAACTCCCAAAATCAATACCAACCTTCCTTTTATAGTCATAAACCTTGTGTTTAAATTTCATAGATTTCTATTTACTTATACTAACGCTATGGTGCGAAAACCAAGAACTAGAGGCTCTAAAGGGCCTGTGTCGCTCACCTTGGTCTATGTGAATATTAAACAAAGGAAGCAGATGGATTCATGACAAAATTGTGTTTTGGTGATGGTGATGTGTTTGTAAATCTTACTTTACTAAACAGTCTTGCTGCTTACAATTATTTCTATCTATAATGAACTTGGCCCAGTAGTTTCAGTGGAAAATGTTAATAAAAATTTACAAATTTTATGAAAATTGTTAAAAATTGACTATAAAGGACAATTACTCCTTAGTGGGTCAATTGACCATTTTCAGATTTGCTCTAATTGCTTTGTTTTTTGAGTTATAAGCCAAAGACTGCATTTTACCCCCATATTCTAATTTTAGCCGTGGCGGCCATCTTGGTTGGTTGACCGGGTCACGCCATACATTTTTTAAACTAGATAACCAAAAGATGATTGTGGCCAAGTTTGGATTTATTTGGCCAAGTAGTTTCAGGGGAGAAGATTTTTGTAAAAGATAACTAAGATTTACGAAAAATGGTTAAAAATTGACTATAAAGGGCAATAACTCCTAAAGGGGTCAACTGACCATTTCGGTCATGTTGACTTATTTGTAAATCTTACTTTGCTGAACATAATTGCTGTTTACAGTTTATCTCTATCTAAAATAATATTCAAGATAATAACCAAAAACAGCAAAATTTCCTCAAAATTACTAATTCAGGGGCAGCAACCCAACAACGGATTGTCTGATTCGTCTGAAAATTTCAGGGCAGATAGATCTTGACCTGATAAACATTTTTACCCCATGTCAGATTTCCTCTAAATGCTTTGGTTTTTGAGTTATAAGCCAAAAACTGCATTTTACCCCTATGTTCTATTTTTAGCCGTGGCGGCCATCTTGGTTGGTTGACCGGGTCACGCCATACATTTTTTAAACTAGATAACCAAAAGATGATTGCGGCCAAGTTTGGATTTATTTGGCCAAGTAGTTTCAGGGGAGAAGATTTTTGTAAAAGATAACTAAGATTTACGAAAAATGGTTAAAAATTGACTATAAAGGGCAATAACTCCTAAAGGGGTCAACTGACCATTTCGGTCATGTTGACTTATTTGTAAATCTTACTTTGATGAACATAATTGCTGTTTACAGTTTATCTCTATCTATAATAATATTCAAGATAATAACCAAAAACAGCAAAATTTCCTCAAAATTACAAATTCAGGGGCAGCAACCCAACAACGGGTTGTCCGATTCGTCTGAAAATTTCAGGGCAGATAGATCTTGACCTGATAAACATTTTTACCTCATGTCAGATTTCCACTAAATGCTTTGGTTTTTGAGTTATAAGCCAAAAATTGCATTTTACCCCTATGTTCTATTTTTAGCCGTGGCGGCCATCTTGGTTGGTTGACCCGGTCACGCCACACATTTTTTAAACTAGATACCCCAAAGATGATTGTGGCCAAGATTGGATTAATTTGGCCAAGTAGTTTCAGGGGAGAAGATTTTTGTAAAAGATAACTAAGATTTACGAAAAATGGTTAAAAATTGACTATAAAGGGCAATAACTCCTAAAGGGGTCAACTGACCATTTCGGTCATGTTGACTTATTTGTAAATCTTACTTTGCTGAACATAATTGCTGTTTACAGTTTATCTCTATCTATAATAATATTCAAGATAATAACCAAAAACAGCAAAATTTCCTCAAAATTACAAATTCAAGGGCAGCAACCCAACAACGGATTGTCTGATTCGTCTGAAAATTTCAGGGCAAATAGATCTTGACCTGATAAACATTTTTACCCCATGTCAGATTTCCTCTAAATGCTTTGGTTTTTGAGTTATAAGCCAAAAACTGCATTTTACCCCTATGTTCTATTTTTAGCCGTGGCGGCCATCTTGGTTGGTTGACCGGGTCACGCCACACATTTTTTAAACTAGATACCCCAATGATGATTGTGGCCAAGTTTGGTTCAATTTGGCCCAGTAGTTTCAGAGGAGAAGATTTTTGTAAAAGTTAACAACGACGACGGACGACGGACGACGACGGACGCCGGACGCAAAGTGATGGGAAAAGCTCACTTGGCCCTTCGGGCCAGGTGAGCTAAAAATGCTTATTTGGGTCCCTTTTTGGCCCCTAATTCCTAAACTGTTGGGACCGAAACTCCCAAAATCAATACCAACCTTCCTTTTGTGGTCATAAACATTGTGTTTAAATTTCATTGATTTCTATTTACTTTAACTAAAGTTATTGTGCAAAAACCAAGAATAATGCTTATTTGGGCCCTTTTTTGGCCCCTAATTCCTAAACTGTTGAAACCAAAACTCCCAAAATCAATCCCAACCTTTCTTTTGTAGTCATAAACCTTGTGTCAAAATTTCATAGATTTCTATTAACTTAAACTAAAGTTATAGTGCGAAAACCAAGAAAATGCTTATTTGGGCCCTTTTTGGCCCCTAATTCCTAAAATGTTGGGACCAAAACTCCCAAAATCAATACCAGCCTTCCTTTTATGGTCATAAACCTTGTATTAAAATTTCATAGATTTCTATTCACTTTTACTAAAGTTAGAGTGCGAAAACTAAAAGTATTCAGACGACGACGACGACGACTGACGACTGACGACGACGACGACGACGACGCCAACGTGATAGCAATATACGACGAAATTTTTTTCAAAATTTACGGTCGTATAAAAAGGTATCACTCAAAGGCATTGAAATTCTAGTTTGATCCAAATTTTGGGGGGATATGTGACATGTTTACCCCCTTTTTTGCAATATTTTATTGTAAATAAATGCAGAATGTTGCCATGGATACACATAAAAGGAATTATTTTTCACCCTTTTAACTTTGAAAAATCAATTCTATGGAAGATACTGATTACATACATATGCACATGTACAACACAAACAGTAAGGTTAATGTATTAGAAATCCAGGAATAGGAGATGACAAAACATTTTGTGGCTCATTTTTAATTTTAATTTCTAACTGTGGAGTGCTACCTTATGGCACATCAGAAAGCACAGAAATGCACTTTTTAAGATAAATTTCACCACAAGTCTTAAGTCTTTTATGTTCTTGTTTTAGTTCTGAATGTAAAAACTCTGCTAGGATTGCAATTCATGATTATTTTATTGTTTACTGTCCTTAGCAACCAAATATACACATTTTGACACTTAGACATGTTGCGGTCTTAAATTTGTACTCCATTAGCTTCGCTCTTGTAACCAAATATTGCGCTTTATATGATATCCTCAGAATGTATCGCTTTAAATTTTTGAATGCGAATAAGTCAAATAAACATTTTTAGCAAGATTTTATATTATAATTAGGCATTAATTAAATTTAATGATATATATGGAAGTGTTTAACGACCTTGACTGGCTTTTCAGCCCTCGCACGGTCGGCTCGGTACCCGAAGGCGATTGGTGAGCGTTTGAATATTTTGTGCCGTGGGTCAGGAACAGGTAGCAAAGGACGCCGAATGGAGGCCGCCATCTTGGTTTTGGTGAGTTGTTTTTTTTACTTTTTTACTATTTTGTTGTTTTCTCTACTTCACAACGGCTGCTTTCAGGGCCAGTTTGGTCAGCTTGGCAGCCCGCTAACCTCGATGATGGAGTACTGGTAGATGATCTCGGACGTAGTTCAGAAGATGACAGGAAGCGTTATCAGGACCAAAGCCGTGAGGCAGTGAAATGAAGGTCGTATCACCCAACAGCCTAGGATACAGCCCTCGGACGTTAATCGGCATGACACTCCCCATAATAGACAATGGTTTTGGAGGCATGTTAACGCGGGTACACCAACTACTACGTCTCTCTGTACGGCATGGATTGGTTTCTGTCATCTTAAGTAGTAAGTAATTTAATGATGCCAGTACTGTTAGAAATTTATACCCTGCCTGAGAGCTTCTAAAACAAGGTTAGGTATGCTATTTACAGCAAAATTGACATATAAGTGCATTCAAATACCTAAAAGTTGTATAATTTTTCCTCTTTCAATGTAGTTTTATGATTTTAAACAGAAAAAAGGGAAAAGTTTTTTAATTTTACCCCAAAAATGAGACAGACTTGAAGTTTTTCACTATGATCCAGCATTTATTTTTAAATCACTTTTTGTCGCGTTTCAACATCAACTGCTAACCTTCATAAAATCTTTATTACTGAACCAATTTTAAAAACTAAGGTACCATTTTAGTCGTAACAGCTAGTAGAACATGGAAAATACACTAACAATTGAGGCAGGAAGGGAAAAATTTCACCTTAAGGTAGCACTCCACAGTTAGATGTGTAGTTTCGCATTTTGGCCCCTGTGGATTTTTAAAATATGAGAGCTAGTGTGAAATAAAATTCATTTTTGGATAGCTGAGTACTAAAATAGCCTTCGTATTGGGTTTATATGAACATCAAGATTATTTAATGCATGTAATATAGGCTGTTTTCTGTATGACAGTCCGTATGTGCATGCCCATACCCTATATTGGTCCGGCAATTATTGTAATGTTTATTTCGAACTTTTTGTGGCACGAACTTTGTGATTAGATTTTACGAAAAAATGAGGCGAAAGACACCCACTTTTTATTTGATCATTAGGAAGATCTATGCAAACAGTTTCTAACCAGATGCTCCGCAGGGCGTAGCTTTATACGACCGCAGAGGTTGAACCCTGAACGGTTGGGGCAAGTATGGACACAACATTCAAGCTGGATTCCGCTCTAAATTTGGATTGTGATTAAATAGTTGACACAGCATAGGTTTCTGACACAGAATGAATGTATTCAAATGAACTTAAAATTTTTGTTTTCTCTTAGAGCAATTCACTATGCTGTTGAATATTAATCCTCTCAAAAAAATGTTTGAAGAAATTTTCTTTTTATTTATGAAATTTCAAATGAGAAAAATTGAACCCTATTTTTTAATCACATCCCCCTTTCCCTTATTCCAAAACTAATTTCAATTAAAATATTCTAATGGAGTTTGCAACAATTACTACTCATTTAAATACATCATAAAATATTAAGATGTAAAAAAACTGCTTGTTATCACTGAATGGTAAAGATTATTTAAATTTATCAGTTGGTAGTAAAAAGTGAATATACATTGTATATTGTATATAACAAAGATTTAAGTTGATTCTGGACAAAGAAAGATAACTCCAATTAAAAAAAAATCTTGCAGATATTTCTTGCTTACTATACTGGACAAAGAAAAATAACTCTTAATTAAAAAAAAAATTGCTATTTCACAATATTGTGAAATTAGATATTTCTTGCCATTGCACAATACTGTGCAATTGAAAAGACTTACTATTGCACAATACTTAATATAATAATTTTAGATCCTGATTTGGACCAACTTGAAAACTGGGCCCATAATCAAAAATCTAAGTACATGTTTAGATTCAGCATATCAAAGAGGCCCAAGAATTGAATTTTTGTTAAAATCAAACTTAGATTAATTTTGGACCCTTTGCACTCTAATTTAGACCAATTTTAAAACTGGACCAAAAATTAAGAATCTACATACACAGTTAGATTTGGCATATCAAAGAACCCCAACTATTCAATTTTTGATGAAATCAAACAATGTTTAATTTTGGACCTCGATTTGGGCCAACTTGAAAACTGGGCCAATAATCAAAAATCTAAGTACATTTTTAGATTCAGCATATCAAAGAACCCCAAGGTTTTAATTTTTGTTAAAATCAAATTAAGTTTAATTTTGGACCCTTTGGACCTTAATGTAGACCAATTTGAAAACGGGACCAAAAATTAAGAATCTACATACACAGTTAGATTCGGCATATTAAAGAACCCCATTTATTCAATTTTGATGAAATCAAACAAAGTTTAGTTTTGGACCCTTTGGGCCCCTTTTTCCTTAACTGTTGGGACCAAAACTCCCAAAATCAATACCAACCTTCCTTTTATAGTCGTAAACCTTGTGTTTAAATTTCATAGATTTCTATTTACTTATACTAACGCTATGGTGCGAAAACCAAGAACTAGAGGCTCTAAAGGGCCTGTGTCGCTCACCTTGGTCTATGTGAATATTAAACAAAGGAAGCAGATGGATTCATGACAAAATTGTGTTTTGGTGATGGTGATGTGTTTGTAAATCTTACTTTACTAAACAGTCTTGCTGCTTACAATTATTTCTATCTATAATGAACTTGGCCCAGTAGTTTCAGTGGAAAATGTTAATAAAAATTTACAAATTTTATGAAAATTGTTAAAAATTGACTATAAAGGACAATTACTCCTTAGTGGGTCAATTGACCATTTTCAGATTTGCTCTAATTGCTTTGTTTTTTGAGTTATAAGCCAAAGACTGCATTTTACCCCCATATTCTAATTTTAGCCGTGGCGGCCATCTTGGTTGGTTGACCGGGTCACGCCATACATTTTTTAAACTAGATAACCAAAAGATGATTGTGGCCAAGTTTGGATTTATTTGGCCAAGTAGTTTCAGGGGAGAAGATTTTTGTAAAAGATAACTAAGATTTACGAAAAATGGTTAAAAATTGACTATAAAGGGCAATAACTCCTAAAGGGGTCAACTGACCATTTCGGTCATGTTGACTTATTTGTAAATCTTACTTTGCTGAACATAATTGCTGTTTACAGTTTATCTCTATCTAAAATAATATTCAAGATAATAACCAAAAACAGCAAAATTTCCTCAAAATTACTAATTCAGGGGCAGCAACCCAACAACGGATTGTCTGATTCGTCTGAAAATTTCAGGGCAGATAGATCTTGACCTGATAAACATTTTTACCCCATGTCAGATTTCCTCTAAATGCTTTGGTTTTTGAGTTATAAGCCAAAAACTGCATTTTACCCCTATGTTCTATTTTTAGCCGTGGCGGCCATCTTGGTTGGTTGACCGGGTCACGCCATACATTTTTTAAACTAGATAACCAAAAGATGATTGCGGCCAAGTTTGGATTTATTTGGCCAAGTAGTTTCAGGGGAGAAGATTTTTGTAAAAGATAACTAAGATTTACGAAAAATGGTTAAAAATTGACTATAAAGGGCAATAACTCCTAAAGGGGTCAACTGACCATTTCGGTCATGTTGACTTATTTGTAAATCTTACTTTGATGAACATAATTGCTGTTTACAGTTTATCTCTATCTATAATAATATTCAAGATAATAACCAAAAACAGCAAAATTTCCTCAAAATTACAAATTCAGGGGCAGCAACCCAACAACGGGTTGTCCGATTCGTCTGAAAATTTCAGGGCAGATAGATCTTGACCTGATAAACATTTTTACCTCATGTCAGATTTCCACTAAATGCTTTGGTTTTTGAGTTATAAGCCAAAAATTGCATTTTACCCCTATGTTCTATTTTTAGCCGTGGCGGCCATCTTGGTTGGTTGACCCGGTCACGCCACACATTTTTTAAACTAGATACCCCAAAGATGATTGTGGCCAAGATTGGATTAATTTGGCCAAGTAGTTTCAGGGGAGAAGATTTTTGTAAAAGATAACTAAGATTTACGAAAAATGGTTAAAAATTGACTATAAAGGGCAATAACTCCTAAAGGGGTCAACTGACCATTTCGGTCATGTTGACTTATTTGTAAATCTTACTTTGCTGAACATAATTGCTGTTTACAGTTTATCTCTATCTATAATAATATTCAAGATAATAACCAAAAACAGCAAAATTTCCTCAAAATTACAAATTCAAGGGCAGCAACCCAACAACGGATTGTCTGATTCGTCTGAAAATTTCAGGGCAAATAGATCTTGACCTGATAAACATTTTTACCCCATGTCAGATTTCCTCTAAATGCTTTGGTTTTTGAGTTATAAGCCAAAAACTGCATTTTACCCCTATGTTCTATTTTTAGCCGTGGCGGCCATCTTGGTTGGTTGACCGGGTCACGCCACACATTTTTTAAACTAGATACCCCAATGATGATTGTGGCCAAGTTTGGTTCAATTTGGCCCAGTAGTTTCAGAGGAGAAGATTTTTGTAAAAGTTAACAACGACGACGGACGACGGACGACGGACGACGACGGACGCCGGACGCAAAGTGATGGGAAAAGCTCACTTGGCCCTTCGGGCCAGGTGAGCTAAAAATGCTTATTTGGGTCCCTTTTTGGCCCCTAATTCCTAAACTGTTGGGACCGAAACTCCCAAAATCAATACCAACCTTCCTTTTGTGGTCATAAACATTGTGTTTAAATTTCATTGATTTCTATTTACTTTAACTAAAGTTATTGTGCAAAAACCAAGAATAATGCTTATTTGGGCCCTTTTTTGGCCCCTAATTCCTAAACTGTTGAAACCAAAACTCCCAAAATCAATCCCAACCTTTCTTTTGTAGTCATAAACCTTGTGTCAAAATTTCATAGATTTCTATTAACTTAAACTAAAGTTATAGTGCGAAAACCAAGAAAATGCTTATTTGGGCCCTTTTTGGCCCCTAATTCCTAAAATGTTGGGACCAAAACTCCCAAAATCAATACCAGCCTTCCTTTTATGGTCATAAACCTTGTATTAAAATTTCATAGATTTCTATTCACTTTTACTAAAGTTAGAGTGCGAAAACTAAAAGTATTCGGACGACGACGACGACGACTGACGACTGACGACGACGACGACGACGACGCCAACGTGATAGCAATATACGACGAAATTTTTTTCAAAATTTACGGTCGTATAAAAAGGTATCACTCAAAGGCATTGAAATTCTAGTTTGATCCAAATTTTGGGGGGATATGTGACATGTTTACCCCCTTTTTTGCAATATTTTATTGTAAATAAATGCAGAATGTTGCCATGGATACACATAAAAGGAATTATTTTTCACCCTTTTAACTTTGAAAAATCAATTCTATGGAAGATACTGATTACATACATATGCACATGTACAACACAAACAGTAAGGTTAATGTATTAGAAATCCAGGAATAGGAGATGACAAAACATTTTGTGGCTCATTTTTAATTTTAATTTCTAACTGTGGAGTGCTACCTTATGTTGGCGTTTTCTAAATACCGGACCAGGACGGAAAAGTAATGATAAAAATCCGCGTTTTACAAAATTGAACAGCGATGATTGGGAATCCGTAACTACTCGACTATGACCGTAATAGCGTAGTTTTTTTCGCAAAATCAGAATCAAAGAGCAGAATGCTCTGAGGGATACGATTGCCATAGTTTTCATTGACACATGTATAGCAGTTCTGCCAAATTTTCATTAAACAAATGCATGAGATTTGGCCAAAATTCAAAAGATCAAAGAGGAAAGAAATAGATCCAAGAATACTGTTGCAAAAAAAGGCATGAACATGCGCGAGTCTCAAGCATGTTTGGCCGGTAACCCTGGTACAGCTGGATAGTATTATTCTCTAAACTAATTCAACTGCACATGCAAAATGTAACAATCTGAATAGTCACTCAACTTAAAGAATAGCCAATCCCCGTTACAAATGTATGAGCCATGTACTTATTGTGTTTTATCGAATTATAGTTATCCTGTAACATTGTAAACTCGTACCATTAAAAAAAAAAACCAAACTCGTACCAACTTATTTAAATGCATTCAAATGGTGTTAAATGATGAATATACATGATATACGTTACTTTCACCCAATACCTCTTAAGTCTGTAAAATGTATATAATTTGAAAGTACAATGACCAATTTGTAGCTTATGTTCCTTGTATATTGGATAAAAAATACTGTGGCAGATGTAGATAATTAAGGTATATACAGTTTCACCCGAAGAAAATTTTTCATGAATAATAAAATCTTAGCAGTTAGTCAAAATGATTGCCAAAATTATTTTTACTGTCTATAAATAAATGTAACAATGAAATTTAACTGATTCCTGTTAAGGGGGTCCGCATTTTCCCCGCAAAAAAAAAGCACATGGCTTTCAACAATTGTAAACATAGCATTCAATTTGTGATCATGGATTACAGCTTTAATTAACTTAAATTGGATATATACATATTCAACATGTTCAATTTTAATAAGGTACAGTTAAAGCAATGTTTTAACTTTCCTCTGGATTAAGTTCTACAGTGGCGGATCCAGAACTTTTCCTAAGGGGGAGCCCGCTGACTGACCTAAGAGGGGGCCCGCTCCAGTCATGCTTCAATGATTCCCTTTATTATCAACCAAATTTTTTCCACAAAAAAGGGAGGGTGGCTGGATCCGCCTATGTTCTAGTTTGAAAGATCAGTTAAAACATTAATGCTTTAAAACATTCTTTATTTTTGTCTAAGTTTTCATTTAACTCCTGTGTAAAATTCAAGTAATTCAACTTATTTCTATTAAGTTTACAAACAGAAACCCATAAAACATCATATTTTTTATATATTTTTCTGAATGTTACGACTTCCCAGTAGTACAAGTTAACTTTTTTGGTTCCAATGCCGTGGTACGAGTTAACTTGCTTCCGTATCTTATCAACGTAATTCTAGGAGGAACCCTAAACTGGACCCTTATCATATTGTGTTCACTTATCGCTACACTGACCTTCGGTGCGAAGCTATATATAGAACGGCGGACCAGTTTAGGAGGAACCCCATTTCTTACTCTTTAATTATTGAAGATCCTTTGGGTCAGAGGGCATTACTCCTTTCCGTACACACTCCTCTGTTTACATTGAGATCGTTCTTAATATAATACGACGTTTACCGGCATTAACGAGTTAATTCTTCTTGACGAATACTTCGAAAAGGGAGACAACTCGAAACGATAACATGGAAGATTCCATTTCTGCTGAAGGGGTGTTATAGGTAATTTTTACGATGAAACATTTATTTTAATTTAAATTATGCATGTGATTTAAAATTATGCAACAACAATAGCCCTCCATATGCAGACAGACATAGAAAGAATCCCATGAGTTTCAAATTAATCAATGAAGCGGGGAATCACTCAATCTGATACCCCTTGAAATCAGGAAAACTACACGCATGTGGGGTCTCACTAATTAGCAACAAAAAGCGTCAAGAAGCGACAAGAAGAAAAATAATAAGTGACAAAAAGCAACAAGAAGCTATTTAGCGACAAGAATACATTTTGTTATCACATACATTAAAAAAAAAATTAAGATTATATTGAAAGATGAAGAAATAAAAAAAAATCGATGAAGAGATTGTGTACTTTTTATTATCATATTGATAGATGTAGAAATTAAACATGTGTAAGAGCAAAGGAAATGTAAACGCTATAAAATGAAAATAAAAACAAAGATTTGTCACCTTCCTTTTGAAGGATTTAATAAAACAAAAACATGAAATATTATTTCCTTCCTAACTGTACAATTAATTTTTCCTGATATGACCAACATTAGCTGTGGCTTCACTCTAAGGTAATACACAATTAAGAGCAACAAATGAAATTAATGAGATTTCTAGGTGCGTGTCCTTTGTTTTAATGCAACAATAACATCCATTAACACCTTCATCAATTACACGCACCAGAATATAAAATTATTGTACCGAATAGTGAACACCTGTTGAAAACTCAAGATTGTCATCAGTTTCCTTTAATCTTCAATCTATATGCATAAACATGATAAATATCGTTAAATGAGACAATACACTAAATAAAATGATGAAAAATATTCACATTTTAATTATGTTTTCCTCTTGTTTGATTTCAGTTCTTAATTTGTATTTCACAATTTGTGTATGAATTTTCTGGACAAAACATGGTTTAAATAACAAATAAAAAGACAAAATATACTTCCTGTGATACCTTATAAAATATCATGTAAATAAATGTAGCAACTGAATTAGATTTACAAGTTTCATTTTCCCCCCTATCAAAATTAACTTTCCTGTCGTTGAAATTGTTTTCTTTTGCATATTTTTTTAATATTTATTTCGAATAAGTAATATAAATAAAAAAATGTTTTCTTGTCGCTAAATAGTTTCTTGTTGCTAATATTATTCTTCTTGTCGCTTCTTGACGCTTTTTGTCTCTACAATTCTTTTTGTCTCTAATTAGTGAGACCACGCATGGACATTAATACATAAACAAACCGCGACTTGCGATTTGGAACAAGACCGTTTATTAAATGATATGATGAATGGTTCTCCATTTCTTTATGAGAGTACAGTATCAAATATCAGTTTCATAACGGTAAAATATAGAAATACTCCACTTCAGTTCTTGTGACAGAAATAGAATTACCGATCAGGCTTTCAGAGAACTCTCGCAAGTTATCAAAATTTGGGAATTCCCTCTGACGTGTTTCTAAATTTATAAAAACACTAAATATAAATACTGTTTAATTCTGATTTTCCGTATTGTTAAAACACGCATGTAAGTCAAGGAAAATATCATACATGAAGATTATGAGTAAAACATTACAGGAAAGTTGTTTATGTTCAATTGTTATGCTTGTTTTTACCTTTTAAAGCAAGACAATCATAAGAATCTGAGATGTTGCCGAATGTTTAGAATAAAACGAATGACGTGAGGGAGTGTGTCATAGGGTCAATGGTAAAAGTCTACAGATTGCTTGACAGCAATCGTATCCCAAAAACTACGGAAAAATTGTAATGGTTGGCATCTATGGTGTAGAAACCAGCAAATATTTGATTATCACAACCCACAGCTATGTACATAAACTGCTATACAAGTAATTACAGAAACAGGAACCAGGCCAGTGTTGCACCATACAGCCTTCAACAATGAGAAAAACCCATACCCATATTAAGCTATAACAACTTATTGTCGGATATTTATCTTTAATAAAGATCAAATTTAAAACTAGTTTTATACGAGGAAAAATCTTAACCCCATTTTAAGCTATAACAACTTAAAACTAGTTGTCAGAGCTTTATCTTTAATGAATTTAATTTAATGCACATTAAAGATAAAGCTCTGACAACTAGTTTTAAGTTGTTATAGCTTAAAATGGGGTTCAGATTTCTCCTTGTATAAAACTAGTTTAAAATTTGATCTTCATTAAAGATAAAGATCCGACAATAAGTTGTTATAGCTTAATATGGGTATGGGTTTTTCTCATTGTTGAAGGCTGTATGGTGCAACAGAAGAAACTACATTTATGCTTTTACTATAAGAGGTTTAACAAAACAGCTTTGTGAAGTTTTTTCTTATTTATTAAAAGTCTGTTGTAGGAGTCTTTTCTTTGTTTAATCAAACAAACCTACAAAGAGAAAATACAATTTGATTACTGTTATGTTAAGTAAACCTTTGAATAATATATAAAAGTGTTGATTAAAACTAAATGTTAGATCCCAGAAAAAACAAAAAACTGCCACAATAAAATAAATCATTTGAAAAATTTAGTTGGTTAACAGTTATCCTTCCAAAATATGAACAAGTTATCTTATCTTCTTCACTTCCAATGAGATTTGTAGAAATGATACTTACCAAAACCCATGTCGTCATCAGACCCATCAGATTCCTCCTTCTTTTCTTCTTTCTTCTTCTTGTCAGCTAAAAAAAATCAGATAAAAGAATCAAAAGGAAGTATCATTACAGACTACATACATGCAAGTTGGTGCCTGTTAAAAATGTTTTAAACAGCTGCATTTGTTCAGGATCCTGTTGATCCAAGGTTGTCATGGTTCGCAAATGTTTCTGTTTTTTTGGTTGTTTTCCCCCCCTGTTTGAATGGTTTTACAATAGTCACTTTGGGACCCTTTTTAACTTGCTGTTTTGGTGTGAGACAATGGTCCTTTTTGAAGGCTGTACTTTACCGATAATTGTGAACCTATTAAACATTGCGACTTGGCTCAGTACAACATCTTATTTTTATACACAACAAAATGTATGATAGAATTAACATTTTTTTTAAAATTATAACTGTTATATTACCTCCTTTGGCTGGTGCTGCTTCTGCAGCAGCTGCGACGGGTGCACCTGCAGCTGGGGCAGCTCCTACTCCACTACTGATGTTGGTTATCAGTTCTTTTACATTGACACTTTCCAATGCCTTGGAGAATAAACCTGTGAAAATATAGATGCGTTACTTCAGATCCATGCCAGGACTTATTTCTGAAGCAATCTTTAACAAATTTTAAAAGTCTGGAGTCCTAGTAAAACAATTATAATATAATTGTTTTACTAGGACTCAAATATAAAACAGCATTACATGTGTATTAAATATAGGGATTTTATTCTATTTTGACAAAATGAATGTACTTGGTAGTATTAAATACTGAAGCCAGGCCAAAGGATCAGGTTTCCACATGTTAAAGGACATCTAACATGCCATGCGTTGGCAAAATTAGGCTCAAGATTTCACACAACTCTTTAGACTGGTTTGCTCCAAAAAATATTAAAGTTGTATTCATTTAGTTAAAATAAATTGGTTATCGACTATTTTCTGGTGCTGATATAATCAGTAGAATCAGAGTCAAAAGTTGTGAGTAATAATTAATATGTGTATAACTGTACATTAAGCATTTATAGTTTTCATCTTATTTGAAACCCTTTATACAGAAGTCCATATCCATTAGACTATATAGGCAAAAAATTAACATTCTGAAATCATAATGCAAATAATATGTAGTCTTACCAGGCCAGTATGGCTCAACATTGACACTGGATGCTTTCAGGATGGTCTTCAATTTCTCTGCCTGAAAAACAGAAGATAGCTAAATTAAATTTTGTGCAAAAGTCTGATATACATGCACGTACAACTTAAATAATTTTTAAACCACTTGCTGCCGAAGGGACACATATGTACATGGTTAAATTTATGCATGCTTCTCGTCAATGCTGTATCTCTTTCAATTAAAAGACCGATGATTAAACAGTGTTATGTTTTTCTCCAATGGGTCCCAAATGTTACCGTCATATATCGTATAACGTTGTTGTTTTACATGTTAAGTCACAAACATCGAGCTGTTGTATTTTCCGGCATTTGAAATGCAACCGTGAAAAACGGTCGGCAGCAAGAGGGTTAAGCAACAAAACTGAAAAATATCATTTACATGGCAAATCTGAAAATTATATACAAAATAGAACCATAGAAATTATAACTCTTTAAGAAAAGAATTTTATGATAATATTTCAGTAGGTTGTAAAAATTTTGAAAAGTTAAGCACAAGTGCCAAATTTAATTGGCTTTTTATTCATGAAAAAATAGAGGTATTGAAAAATATTGCTTTTTATATTAATAAATGTTTGGAAATGAGAAAATTATCAATATAGTATACATGTAGATATTGTTTTATTAAAGATTTTGAGAATATTTTCCTGTTAATAACAGATATATTGTTATGCCTTTTTTATGTATATGACTGATCTGGTTGTAGATTAACATCTAAGAAATAGTTAAATTCATGTTTATGATTTGTGTCATTATTGTTTTATTATTGTAACAATCATAAAAATCATTGTAATAAATTGCTTTGCTCTTCATGGGCCCTTTAATTGGAATAAAAATATCTCATCTTTTAATAGGCATGCAAGGGACCTTTTTCGTCAAGATTTTAACAAATTCTTCCAAGACATGAAAATCTTCAAATACAAATCTGCAGTTTAAAAATTTACTTGATAAAGGTAGATTTATAGCTGGATAGTTGCCTACATCTTCAAAATTTAGATCTGCTGGTTGATCAGTCGTTGGGAATAGTTATTCTATGAGCTTGTATACGCATATTCCATTCTCCATATATATCATCGTGTAATGTGTTTTCGTACTAATAACAATTTTTACTGCTTACGGTTTTCACTGTTGAGTTTTTATTCAGGTGTTTACTCAATTTAAAAAGCATGTCCTGTAGATTGATTTCATGTATCTAGTTTTTTTGTCAAGGCTTACTACGATTTTTTACTGTTTCCGATTAGGCCAAAATAAATAATAGGTTTGTTTGCCCAAACGCTACCTACCCAGAAAAAAGCTGCCTACTCAAATTCTTTTATTGTCCTTCAAATTAATTTGAAGAAGTTTTTTTTTAATCAAATAGGCATGAAGACTTAGACATCTGATACTACAATTTCTTTAAAAAAAAGAAAAAAAAGAAAATGCCTACCTACCTACCCATTGTCTCAACCTTGGGTAGGGTTTGGGCAAATCAAAATATTTTTAAGTGTGGCCTTACTTTGCGATTTTTGTATGTCAAAAAAACGGTGTCATATGTTTTCGTATGAAATAAAAATTGGATCAGTACACGGGACAGGAAATGACTATAAAATCCGGAAATTAATATTTTCCAAAGTCGTGGTTCTGGTGATCGCGTGAATCATAAAAAAAGTTATTTAATACTTTTCAGTACTAAAAATTACTAGGATATAGTTTTGGGTTGGTGTTTCATGTACTGAAATTGTTAGATTTTGATTAGTTTCAGATTGACACCTGGTTTGTACAAAATACAATATTTTTCTAAAATAAAATGCAGTTTTCAAAATTTAGGATTAAATATAAAAAAAGTTAAGACTGTATTCATCTTCATGTGTCAAGGATGTATAAAAAGAAAATATTGAATAATTAGATTTTGAACAACCATTTTATACAAGAACCCTGTTAATTTTAAATCGCTGGTTTGTAATTAAAACGGCCAAAAAACATACGACAGTCGTATGTCTTGAAGATCAGATGTCTGACAGGCAAAAAACATATCTGGACTTTATTTTAACCCTTCAGAATTTTTTTCCACAACTATTCTAGTGATGCATATTTTTGACATAAAATAAAAATGGCTAAATAGGTGTTTAAATAAATTTGTTCTAACGTCTTTAAAAAGCGGTTGAATATGTTTTAAATTTGTCAAACTGTAGTGGTGTTATTGTTCTAAATATAGAAACCGAAAAACACGCCACAATATATGCGTATGGAGATTTACTTTTAGTCGAGTAGCAAGTATCAAGTTATGAAAGGTGAGTATCGAGTTATAAGAAGTGAGTAGCGAGTAACAAAAAGCGAGTATCGAGTTATAAAAAGTGAGTAGCAAGTAACAAAAAGTGAGTAGCGAGTTATAAAAAGCGAGTATCGAGTTATAAAAGTGAGTAGCGAGTAACAAAAAGCAAGTATCGAGTTATAAAAAGTGAGTATCGAGTTATAAAAAGTGAGTAGCGAGTAACAAAAAGCGAGTATCGAGTTATAAAAAGTGAGTAGCGAGTAACAAAAAGCGAGTATCGAGTTATAAAAAGTGAGTAGCGAGTAACAAAAAGCGAGTATCGAGTTATAAAAAGTGAGTATCGAGTAACAAAAGCTATCATTTATATTTTGGGTTTTTCAACGAATGATCATCTCATGGTTTGTTTCCCTTTTCATTACTTACTAATTCTGAAGGCTTTCAATACAATTTGATACCATGCTATTTTATATGAATTCATTGCAAAGGATAGTCGTTTTACTTTATTTATAAATCACTCTAAATCAGGATAAATGTTTTTATTTCGTCATCTAACCTGATTATTTGTTTATAGTTTGCTTAGTATCGACCCGATGAGTTAAAACTTAAAAGCTGTTCTCTTCAGAGTTTTACTTGGTTGTTCTTATGTTGTGCTGTACCGGTAATGCCACTGTCCTATGTTAGAGGAAAGGGACAGATCCTACACATACTTTTAACCTCCCTAAATATATAAACGGTTTCCTAACTTACCTGTTTCAAGTAAGAAATCTATGATTTTTGTTGTCTCTTGTTACTGTAATTCATATATACATGTTTTAACATTGATGATTTTGTATTTAAATCTGGGTGTTGTTTAATCTCATCTGAATTGTTTTACATGTGAAGTTGGGGGGTTACAGCTTACTTTGCGGCACACGCCAATGCTCCATGTTGAAGGCTGTACTGTGACCTATAATTGCTTACATTGAAGAGATTTTGTCATGGATGGAGATATGTCTCATTGCAACCAAAGAGCGGAGCAAGGGGTTTAACTGTTATGCTGTTTTGGGGCAAATTGATTCTTTGTTATCTGTTATTCTGAAAATATATTTGCTGTTAGCTTTTATTGTCTTATTCATTGTTAGCTGTTATTGGACTAGTAGGGTTTTTGTTATCTGTTTTTGTGATAATATATTTGCTGTTAACTGTTATTGAAAATTGGAATGTTAGCATTTTTTTTTGACAGCCCATATTTGGTAGAAATTGAAGACTGTTGAACATTGGGGTCTACCACTAGTAATATTGTGGTCCCGTATTCGGTGAAGGATTTCATTAACATAGATCTATATACCCATCACAGATCAACACATAAACATATTAATATCAGTGAGGTCAAAGGACAATTCCAGTATAATTCATGAGGATTATCCTTTGTAATAAAATTCATCTTTTATGAACGTGTAGCTTGTTGTTCGGTGTGAACCAAGGCTCCGTGTTGAAGGCTGTTTTTAGCTCACCTGGCCCAAAGGGCCAAGTGAGCTTTTCTCATCACTTGGCGTCCGGCGTCCGTCGTCGTTAACTTTTACAAAAATCTTCTCCTCTGAAACTGCTGGGCCAAATTAATCCAAACTTGGCCATAATCATCATTGGGGTATCTAGTTTTAAAATTGTGTCCGGTGACCCCGCCAACCAACCAAGATGGCCGCCACGGCTAAAAATAGAACATAGGGGTAAAATGCAGTTTTTGGCTTATAACTCAAAAACCAAAGCATTTAGAGCAAATCTGACGCGGGGTAAAAATGTTCATCAGGTCAAGATCTAACTGCCCTGAAATTTTCAGATGAATCGGACAACCTGTTGTTGGGTTGCTGCCCCTGAATTGGTAATTTTAGGGAAATTTTGCTGTTTTTTGTTATTATCTTGAATATTATTATAGATAGAGATAAACTGTAAACAGCAATAATGTTCAGCAAAGTAAAATCTACAAATAAGTCAACATAACCAAAATGGTCAGTTGACCACTTTAGGAGTTATTGTCCTTTATAGTCAATTTTTAACCATTTTTCGTAAATCTTGGTAATCTTTTACAAAAATCTTCTCCTCTGAAACTACCAGGCCAAATTTAAACAAACTTGGCCGCAATCATCATTGGGGTATCTAGTTTAAAAATTGTGTGGCGTGACCCAGCCAACCAACCAAGATGGCCCCCATGGCTAAAAATAGAACATAGGGGTAAAATGCAGTTTTTTGCTTATAACTCAAAAACCAAAGCATTTAGAGCAAACCTAACAGGGAGTAAAATTGTTAATCAGGTCAAGATCTATTTGCCATGAAATTTTCAGATGGATTGGACAAACTGCTGTTAGGTTGCTGCCCCTGAATTAGTCATTTTAAGGAAATTTTGCCGTTTTTTGTTATTATCTTGAATATTATTATAGATAGAGATAAACTGTAAAGGGAAACAATGTACAGCAAAGTAACACCTAAAAATAAGTCAACATGACCTAAATGGTCAATTGACCCCATAAGGAGTTATTGCCCTTTAGTCAATTTTTAACAATTTTCATAAAATTTGTAAATTTTAACTAACATTTTCCACTGAAGCTCTTAGGCCAAGTTCAATATAGATAGAATGATTGTACAGTACAGTTCAAGAGTACCAACTCTCCCACACCCTACACCGAGGAAAATGTCGGAGCCACTCCGACAAACTCCGATATTCCTCCCAAAATGTTGGGAGGAATTTGGGAGTAATCTCTCCCAAAATCAGGTAAATGTTTATTGTGATAACGAGCTCACTCTCTACACCAAATTAATTGCCCTTATCCTACTTTGATCTATACCGGCACAAGACTGAATGGGTAATTGGATTACCTGACAGGTAAAGGTTGAAGTAATAAAGAGTTATATTTCCGGTCTACTGTACCAGTTTAAGTGTCAAACAGGTGTATAATTTTAAATGTCTTTTATACTAATTAAATTTCATTTGTGGTAATAAAAACTAAAGTCAAAATATTTTCGTATTTTTTGTCAGCCCATCTAAAAATATCTTAACCTTAATGTACTTGCTTTAAAAAAAAAACGATTATAAAATATAGCGGAATATGTGAAAAACAAAATATTCTACTTCAAAGTTAGTCTTTATTTAAAAATTATAAGTCTAAAAGTTTTATATATGCAAGTAAAAAGGAAAATTTATTCACCATTCATTAGACAAAATGATTGCCCCGTATTAATTGTGTAAATCTACGGCATTTTCTTTTTACGATTATCTAATTGCTGGAATGAATAAAAGATTTAAAAGCAAAATGTTGTTGTTAATTCTTTCAATTGTATTTAAGTTTTATAAAAAATGAAAACTACTTAATTTTGACCTCGATGTCTCCACCAGTAAATTAATATTTTATTTACGAAATGAGCATACTTGTGTAAAAATAACCTGTAACTTTCGCTAAATTAATCTGAGCAGTTAAATAAAATTACGTGTTTGAAAGTTTTGTATATTCAAGTTAAAAGGAAAATATTATTCACCATTCGTTATGCTTAACAATTACGGCATTTTCGTTTTACGATTTGTTGGCAGTACAGCAGAATAATAATACATTTCCGTTACAACAGGAATACTTCCAGCTGCATTAATTCGTCTTTGTTTAATATTAACTTTCGCACAATGAATGTAAATTTGTGTATTTTCAACAAAAGATTTTAAAAACAATTATTTGCCGTGCGAAGACAATTCCACGATACACATCTCAGTTATCAACAGTTTGGGTTGAACTTGAACTTGACTTACTTAACAATGTTAAATGCTAACCAGATGCTCCGCAGGGCGTAGCTTTATACGACCGCAGAGGTTGAACCCTGAACAGTTGGGGCAAGTATGGACACAACATTCAAGCTGGATTCCGCTCTAAATTTGGATTGTGATTAAATAGTTGACACAGCATAGGTTTCTGACACAGAATGAATGTATTCAAATGAACTTAAAATTTTTGTTTTCTCTTAGAGCAATTCACTATGCTGTTGAATATTAATCCTCTCAAAAAAATGTTTGAAGAAATTTTCTTTTTATTTATGAAATTTCAAATGAGAAAAATTGAACCCAATTTTTTAATCACATCCCCCTTTCCCTTATTCCAAAACTAATTTCAATTAAAATATTCTAATGGAGTTTGCAACAATTACTACTCATTTAAATACATCATAAAATATTAAGATGTAAAAAAACTGCTTGTTATCACTGAATGGTAAAGATTATTTAAATTTATCAGTTGGTAGTAAAAAGTGAATATACAATGTATATTGTATATAACAAAGATTTAAGTTGATTCTGGACAAAGAAAGATAACTCCAATTAAAAAAAATTCTTGCAGATATTTCTTGCTTACTTTACTGGACAAAGAAAGATAATTTTAATTAAAAAAAAATTTGCTATTTCACAATATTGTGAAATTAGATATTTCTTGCCATTGCACAATACTTAATATAATAATTTTAGATCCTGATTTGGACCAACTTGAAAACTGGGCCCATAATCAAAAATCTAAGTACATGTTTAGATTCAGCATATCAAAGAGGCCCAAGAATTTGATTTTTGTTAAAATCAAACTTAGTTTAATTTTGGACCCTTTGCACTTTAATTTAGACCAATTTTAAAACTGGACCAAAAATTAAGAATCTACATACACAGTTAGATTTGGCATATCAAAGAACCCCAATTATTCAATTTTTGATGAAATCAAACAATGTTTAATTTTGGACCTCGATTTGGGCCAACTTGAAAACTGGGCCAATAATCAAAAATCTAAGTACATTTTTAGATTCAGCATATCAAAGAACCCCAAGGTTTCAATTTTTGTTAAAATCAAACTAAGTTTAATTTTGGACCCTTTGGACCTTAATGTAGACCAATTTGAAAACGGGACCAAAAATTAAGAACCTACATACACAGTTAGATTCGGCATATTAAAGAACCCCAATTATTCAATTTTGATGAAATCAAACAAAGTTCAATTTTGGACCCTTTGGGCCTCTTTTTCCTTAACTGTTGGGACCAAAACTCCCAAAATCAATACCAACCTTCCTTTTGTGGTCATAAACATTGTGTTTAAATTTCATTGATTTCTATTTACTTTAACTAAAGTTATTGTGCGAAAACCAAGAATAATGCTTATTTGGGCCCTTTTTTTGCCCCTAATTCCTAAAGTGTTGAAACCAAAACTCCCAAAATCAATCCCAACCTTTCTTTTGTGGTCATAAACCTTGTGTCAAAATTTCATAGATTTCTATTAACTTAAACTAAAGTTATAGTGCGAAAACCAAGAAATTGCTTATTTGGGCCCTTTTTGGCCCCTAATTCCTAAAATGTTGGGACCAAAACTCCCAAAATCAATACCAGCCTTCCTTTTATGGTCATAAACCTTGTGTTAAAATTTCATAAATTTCTATTCACTTTTACTAAAGTTAGAGTGCGAAAACTAAAAGTATTCGGACGACGACGACGACGACGCCAACGTGATAGCAATATACGACGAAATTTTTTTCAAAATTTGCGGTCGTATAAAAATAGTTAACATCAATGTTATCCACAGCACGAGTTTTTTAAAGGGCGGGAAAAAATATCGCGTACTAGTAAACTCAGGTGACCTTTCTGGCCGACCGTGGGAAAGTCCATTCAAGGTTTCTAAAGTTGCAGAACGACATTTTTGTGCAATCGTATTGATGCTCCAGAAGGTCCTTTTACAATTGATTTATCGGGAAAATATAATTCTTATCCGAATAAACGTGAACACATTTTTAACTATTTGAATTTTAATGTTTTATCTTTCAAAAAAGAAAGTACATTATTTATATGTCCATGGTCAATAATATAGATTTACAGTTGGTGATGTATTAATTGAAATTACGATGGAAATTGTCCGGGGTGACTGATTGTATTCAAATGACAATAATCATGATAATACGATAAAGAAATGCCAATTGTAGGCGGTTGGGAAATTTTGAAAATAAAATGATGACTGATTTAACTGGAATAGAATATTATGATGGGCAATTATGAGGTTTGATAAATTTTATTAATAATTAAAGGATTAGTGACCTATCGGATAGCGATAAGCGGATTACTTATCATCACAACTTTTAACATCTTTTGTAAACGTAAAATGATTGAGCGTCATAAACTTGTCAAACACCGGTAGAATTATAGTACATTTATAATATAATTAATGTGAAAATATTTTTCACTTTCCAAATTCAAATGACGAAATTGATATAAATACTTTCGTCAATTTGAAAACCGTTCCGTAAAATGCGAAAATGACGAGCTCTATCAATATCACTTGAAATTATTTCCTTTGTCAACAGAGTTGTCATTTAACAGTTTCTGTTCGTAATTTGAATTATTCAAGTCTGTATAAATGTACCGAGGTGGTGAAACATCATATTTTACATTGCTCAATAAATTAAGTTTACTTGATAATCCGATGAATCGGGTTACCGAAAAAAAACATGATTTTATTAGCCAGTTGATTTTTTAATAATGAACAATTAATGCGCTGATATTGCTTATTGAATAAGTTATAAAAGAAACTAAATGTGGCAAAATCGTCCTTGCTGAAAGAACACAATGTATGACCTGACCGGACTGTAATAGAAACACAAAATAACAATTTTCTTCATACTTTTTCGTATGTACGTTCTATTTTAAAGATAACGGCATAAGACACAATAATTATCTTATTCTAAATGATATTGTCACATCTTTATCTGTCAAAGAAAGGAAAACATTTGTTCAATTTATAATACCGTGATTTTAAAGCACACCTGTGCAACCAAGATCGATTAAATGTTCAAAGGTAAATTATCTGGGTAATCCAATTATGTTGTCACGCGTCGTTAATTTGAAGTACATCCGATGGGCAATAAACCAATTAACAGCCACGCGGTGTTGGGAGAGAATCTTTGGAGGATTTTAGGAGTGAAATCCGCGGTACTCGGTGTGATTCCGAGAAAATCGGAAATCGGAGAAAAAAGTTATCGAATCGATATTTTTGAACAGTACTGTAAGCAGCAATAATGTTCAGTAAAGTAAGATATACAAACACATCACCATCACCAAAACACAATTTTGTCATGAATTCAAATGCGTCCTTTGTTTAATATTCACATAGACCAAGGTGAGCGACACAGGCTCTTTGGAGCCTCTAGTTTTTTTTACCTACAATGATTTACCTTTATAAATTGTTACTTGGATGGAGAGTCTGTCTCATTGCACTCATATACCACATTTTCCTATATCTATGTATTTAGAATCATTTTTTTTGTCTGGGGATAATGTTCCTTGTTTCCCGTACGTACATATTAACTTCGAGCATTTCTTTATATGACAAAAAGGAAAATATATGGCCAGGGATATCTGATGAGGATCTCAATTAAGAACTACATGTAGGTCCTTACTACCAATATTAATATGCATTTTTTAACAAAACTAATACAGATATAGTGTATGTTTCCTGGATTATTGCTTAACGTTTTGATAAATATTCCCATAATTAGCTAATTTGTAAATTTATTCATAAAAATACAAAGTGTAATTAAAAACCAATTGTTCAGAGAACAATTGAAAGTCTTTCCACACCAAAGAAATTTTCATAAGAAGATAGTTTTTGATATTGATGCGATAAATGATGGTTTGATTATCTTTTTGAGTGATATAAGGGAGATAATATGCTACTTCCGGTAAAATGAATGTCACATCCGGTCTCATATGATAGCTTCTTTCACACTGATTCCAATCAAAGAGCAGAATGCTCTGAGGGATACGATTGCCATAGTTTTCATTGACACATGTATAGCAGTGCTGCCAAATTTTCATTAAACAAATGCATGAGATTTGGCCAAAATTCAAAAGATCAAAGAGGAAAGAAATAGATCCAAGAATACTGTTGCAAAAAAAGCATGAACATGCGCGAGTCTCGAGCATTTTTGGCCGGTAACCCTGGTACAGCTGGATAGTATTATTCTCTAAACTAATTCAACTGCACATGCAAAATGTAACAATCTGAATAGTCACTCAACTTAAAGAATAGCCAATCCCCGTTACAAGTGTATGAGCCATGTACTTATTGTGTTTTACCGAATTATAGTTATCCTGTACCATTGTAAACTCGTACCATTAAAAAAAAACTTGTACCAATGCAAACTCGTACCATTGATAACTCGTACCAACTTATTTAAATGCATTTAAATGGTGTTAAATGATGAATATACATGATATACGTTACTTTCACCCAATACCTCTTAAGTCTGTAAAATGTATATAATTTGAAAGTACAATGACCAATTTGTAGCTTATGTTCCTTGTATATTGGATAGAAAATACTGTGGCAGATGTAGATAATTAAGGTATATACAGTTTCACCCGAAGAAAATTTTTCATGAATAATCAAATCTTAGCAGTTAGTCAAAATGATTGCCAAAATTATTTTAACTGTCTATAAATAAATGTAACAATGAAATTTAACTGATTCCTGTTTAGGGGGTCCGCATTTTCCCCGCAAAAAAAGCACATGGCTTTCAACAATTGTAAACATAGCATTCAATTTGTGATCATGGATTACAGCTTTAATTAACTTAAATTGGATATATACATATTCAACATGTTCAATTTATTAAGGTACAGTTAAAGCAATGTTTTAACTTTCCTCTGGATTAAGTTCTACAGTGTCGGATCCAGAACTTTTCCTAAGGGGGAGCCCACTGACTGACCTAAGAGGGGGTCCGCTCCAGTCATGCTTCAATGATTCCCTTCATTATCAACCAAGTTTTTTCCACAAAAAAAGGGGGGGCTGGATCCGCCTATGTTCTAGTTTGAAAGATCAGTTAAAACATTAATGCTTTAAAACATTCTTTATTTTTGTCTAAGTTTTCATTTAACTCCTGTGTAAAATTCAAGTAATTCAACTTTATTTCTATTAAGTTTACAAACAGAAACCCATAAAACATCATATTTTTTATATATTTTTCTGAATGTTACGACTTCCCCGGCAGTAGTACAAGTTAACTTTTTTGGTTCCAATGCCGTGGTACGAGTTAACTTGCTTCCGTATCTTATCACCGTAATTCTAGGAGGAACCCTAAACTGGACCCCTATTGTGTTCACTTATCGCTACACTGACCTTCGGTGCGAAGCTATATATAGAACGGCGGACCAGTTTAGGAGGAACCCCATTTCTTACTCTTTAATTATTGAAGTTCCTTTGGGTCAGAGGGCATGACTCCTTTCCGTACACACTCCTCTGTTTACATTGAGATCGTTCTTAATATAATACGACGTTTACCGGCATTAACGAGTTAATTCTTCTTGACGAATACTTCGAAAAGGGAGACAACTCGAAACGATAACATGGAAGATTCCATTTCTGCTGAAGGGGTGTTAAAGGTAATATTTACGATGAAACATTTATTTTAATATAAATTATGCATGTGATTTAAAATTATGCAACAACAATAGCCCTCCATATGCAGACAGACATAGAAAGAATCCCATGAGTTTCAAATTAATCAATGAAGCGGGGAATCACTCAATCTGATACCCCTTGAATTCAGGAAAACTACACGCATGTGGGGTCTCACTAATTAGCGACAAAAAGCGTCAAGAAGCGACAAGAAGAAAAATAATAAGTGACAAAAAGCAACAAGAAGCTATTTAGCGACAAGAATACATTTTGTTATCACATACATTAAAATGTTTTTTTAAATAGGATTATATTGAAAGATGAAGAAATAAAAAAAAATCGATGAAGAGATTGTGTACTTTTTATTATCATATTGATAGATGTAGAAATTAAACATGTGTAAGAGCAAAGGAAATGTAAACGCTATAAAATGAAAATAAAAACAAAGATTTGTCACCTTCCTTTTGAAGGATTTAATAAAACAAAAACATGAAATATTATTTCCTTCCTAACTGTACAATTAATTTTTCCTGATAGGACCAACATTAGCTGTGGCTTCACTCTAAGGTAATACACAATTAAGAGCAACAAATCAGATTAACTAGGTGCGTGTCCTTTGTTTTATTGCAACAATAACATCCATTAACACCTTCATCAATTACACGCACCAGAATATAAAATTATTGTACCGAATAGTGAACACCTGTTGAAAACTCAAGATTGTCATCATTTTCTTTTAATCTTCAATCTATATGCATAAACATGATAAATATCTTTAAATGAGACAATACACTAAATAAAATGATGAAAAATATTCACATTTTAATTATGTTTTCCTCTTGTTTGATTTCAGTTCTTAATTTGTATTTCACAATTTGTGTATGTATTTACTGGACAATTATGCACAAATAATGCATTTTGCAAGTTAATTATATATTGTACAAAAATGGTTTTAAAAACAAATAAAAAGACAAAATATACTTCCTGTGATACCTTATAAAATATCATGCAAATAAATGTAGCAACTGAATTAGATTTACAAGTTACATTTTTCCCCCTATCAAAATGAACTTTCCTGTCGTTGAAATTGTTTTCTTTTGCATATTTTTTTAATATTTATTTCGAATAAGTAATATAAATAAAAAATGTGTTCTTGTCGCTAAATAGTTTCTTGATGCTAATATTATTCTTCTTGTCGCTTCTTGGCGCTTTTTGTCTCTACAATTCTTTTTGTCTCTAATTAGTGAGACCACGCATGGACATTAATACATAAACAAACCGCGACTTGCGATTTGGAACAAGAACGTTTATTAAATGATATGATGAATGGTTCTCCATTTCTTTATGAGAGTACAGTATCAAATATCAGTTTCATAACGGTAAAATATAGAAATACTCCACTTCAGTTCTTGTGACAGAAATATAATTATCGATCGGCTTTCAGAGAACTCTCGCAAGTTATCAAAATTTGGGAATTCCCTCTGACGTGTTTCTAAATTTATAAAAACACTAAATATAAATACTGTTTAATTCTGATTTTCCGTATTGTTAAAAACACGCATATAAGTCAAGGAAAATATCACACATGAAGATTATGAGTAAAACATTACAGGAAAGTTGTTTATGTTCAATTGTTTTGCTTGTTTTTACCTTTTAAAGCAAGACAATCATAAGAATCTGAGATGTTGCCGAATGTTTAGAATAAAACGAATGACGTGAGGGAGTGTGTCATAGGGTCAATGGTAAAAGTCTACAGATTGCTTGACAGCAATCGTATCCCAAAAATATATAGTTTCTATATACTTTTGTATGTAGAATTGGAGATAATTGGGCACTTCCGGTTTGTTGGAAGTCATTTTTAGTCTTCAGTTATCTGTTTTGTGTATCTATATGACAAAATATATGGATTCTGGGTACTTTTAGGTGAAAAAATTGCAAAAATAGCTACTTCCGGTTTTCTAAAGGTCACTTCCGGTAGCAATTTTTCAAGGTCATTTGTCACTTAACCTTTTGTATGAGGTCAAATGTCTTTATAATGAACTTAATTGAAGTTATAATCAAATAACCTGATATCAAGACATTTCAGGGGCAACAACTCCTATAAGATGCCATTAAATTGTACAAGACTAAATGTAGCATATCTTCATTACAATAAAGCTGACATTTTGCACTTGTTCTTTAATATGTATCTTTCAAAGTGTCGGAAAAAATGCAAAAACAAGCAAAAGTCACAATTGAGAACTTGACCTTTGACCTTGACCTCATTTTCTAAGTTAGGACCTAGGGGACTCAAATAAAAACATTCCAGAGTTATACGGTTAACTGTTTATGAGTTAAATAAACATACCGACAAATTTATTTTGTAAAGGTAGATAACTCCTACAAAATTTCATCGAATCGCTCCGATCCAAATACGCCAAAAATTACTGAGGATGTAACGAACAATTTGTTAAAAGAATTTTGTCGCTATCTTGTTTTGTTACGAAGGAGATGCACACAGAGTGTAAACAGTGAAAAGGGAGATAACTCTTACATAGAAAATGGTTCAGCTTAGCAGGGTGAAATTCAAAAGCGCATAAACTATACGATACCATATGAGAAATATCTAAGCGACATATTGCGAAACAAACATTTATCGCAAGAACAAAATTTGGCGGAAGAAAAAAAAAAAAAAAATAATAATCAGAAGAAAAACAATAAGTCTTTCCACAGAAAAGTGGAAAGACTTAATTATGAAAAATCTTTTATTCAAACACCAATATACAAATTGAAATTAAAGCCTCAGTCCTCCCCGGAGTTATGTTGTTTTGTTTTCCAATACAAAGCACTAGCATGTCAAGAAGAATACTAATTAGACTTGTATTATTTTTAATTTTTGTTTCTTGTGTACAATTAGGAGTTGAGTATGGTGTTCATTAGCACTGAACTAGTTCATGTAGTATAGATATTTGTTTATGGCCCAGCTGAAGGACGCCTCCTGGTGTGGGAATTTCTCTCTGCATTGAAGACCTGTTTGTGACCTTCTGCTGTTGTCTGTTCTTTGGTCGGGTTGTTGCCTCTTTGACACATTCCCCATTTCCATTCTCAATTTTAATTCATCTCCAAACAAGCGTTATGGTATGGTTATAAAAATATTCTTTTACAATGGGACAAGTAATGAAATTCATCACCTATATCATTACTAGAGCAAAAATTACAGTCATAGGTTTTGAATCCTAAAATTACTATTTAAAGTTCCAATTGAGGATAACATATTATAAACCTTGTCATAAGTTTACAAATTCAAAATTTAATTTGAAAAGTAAAATTCTTTCCTTGTATCTAATTTCAGTTCCTTAATTGTAAAGAAAAGGTGTATTTTACAGATAGGTTTTCACTATTATTTTCATTATTTTTTTATACTAATTGGAAATTTCAAGCTTACGTACTATTTTAATAAAGATGTCTCTGTTTATAGTTTAATATAGACACATGATCATCTAGGGATAAAGTAGTTGGCTGTGACACAACGAAATGGGCGTAAGCAAACTTAAACACACATGGGGGTCTTGCACAGTCGTACTGCATTTATAAGAATGATATGTATTTTAGTATATTTCTTTAACATTAGTTCTTTCAAAATGGCAAACAAAATATATCAATTTAAATTAATGAATTAAAATGAATATCCTTTGCAATGGACTATGATGCGCTCATATAAAAATGATAAGTACCTTTTGTTACTCGCTACTCACTTTTTATAACGCGATACTCACTTTTTATAACTCGATACTCGCTTTTTGTTACTCGCTACTCACTTTTTATAACTCGATACTCGGTTTTTGTTACTCGCTACTCACTTTTTATAACTCGCTACTCACTTTTTGTTACTCGCTACTCACTTTTTATAACTCGCTACTCACTTTTTATAACTCGCTACTCACTTTTTGTTACTCGCTACTCACCTTTTATAACTCGCTACTCACTTTTTATAACTCGATACTCACTTTTTATAACTCGCTACTCACTTCTTGTTACTCGCTACTCGCTTTTTGTTACTCGATACTCACTTTTTATAGCTCGATACTCACTTTTTGTTACTCGATACTCGACAAAAAGAAATCCTCATGCGTATGCAGTTAAAAACCGAGAAAATGTGGTTGATACGAAAACATATGACACGACGATAAATATGAAAGGATGATACTGGCAGGGACAAAGTTTCACACTATAGTTGATCGCAACACCAACGAGAATGTTTGGATCTTTGGTTTACATGACAACAGAAACTTAACTGACAATATCTCAGATCCAATGTTGTACACTATCATATTAGCAAATAATTTCATGAATACACATGGGTTATGTCGACAATTTTATCATAATTACGAAATACGACGTATACCAGATTACAGACATAGTTTTTCTTTGGATATGACAATGGAAGAGGAAAGATTTTGTGATTGAATGAGCAAGAGTCATTATACACTCAAGAACAGTCGAACTCTGAATTGAAAGAAGAAAACGAAAGTAGATTTATAGCATAACACGTCGTCGCTCACCGTTACTGCTACTTCATCATCTGCCAAGATAAGAGCGGCATATACGCAGGCAAGTTCGTCTTTTGATGCCATTATTAGTTGTGTATTACAATTTATGGACGATGTCAAATAAAACAAAATGTAGGTCGCCGATTGGCCTTAGCTTTGAAAGAACACCACACTTTTGTTTTCAAGCAAATGTGAAAAGGACGGAAACGGAAGTAGAGTCTCAAACCTGAAAAAAGTTTTTGACTATTTTATCTAAGGGATTCATCAACCGAATGATATCAAAATATTTTGTTAAATGTATGTATGTGGGTTAACAAATATCTATTTGATATGGATACAAAACTTTGTTTTTTTTAGAGATTTATCAACGTTGCATTAGCGATCTGTACTTCCGTTTCCGGTTGTTGTTTCTGTTTCGAAAGTAAACATGTGGAAAGTAGGAGCTGTGTTGTTACTTGTTTTTTCTGCTGTTGTGACTTCTGACAATGATGATCATGGATCTGAAGCTGTGTCACATACAGCCGATAGTTTTGCTACCCAAGTGGAGGAGACAAAACAATTTGTTATGTTCTTTGCCCCATGGTGAGTGACTTACAAAATCTGTCTTTCATTTTATATATGTATTTTACTGGTTTATTTTTTGTTTGTTATTTTTTCCCTCAATTTGTTTAAAATTATTTGACACTTGTGAGATTAAAATACAACCAATTTGTTTGGACCACATAGACAAATTATTTCAGTTTATGACTGACAAATAACTGAACTGCCCTGGTTTACAGTTAGCCTGGATATATTTAGTAGAAAGCATGTCAAAAAATCAAACGACACTGTCACTTAAAGGCATTTACTTTCTGATGACATATTTTCCCAGAAGAACATGAAGAATAATATCATGAATATGAGGTAGGCATTACATGTTCCTGTGAAAAGGGACGAAGTCTGTACAAATTTTAATTCAAACATATTTTAACTTCAAAAGAAATGGAAATACTGTAATGTTTCTGAATTGGGTTTTGTTGTCAGGGATTTTTAGTTTTAGTTGTGACATTATTTAAGTTGTGGTGTCTTGCATGTATTCAATGTAAACAGAAAAGCTATCATCATTTATTAAAAATAAAATTAGTAAGTTCTTTCCTTATTTTACTAGACTGATAAATATATGTTTTAGTTAAAGTCTCATGACTAACAAGACCAGAAGAAGGAAACAGATTTCTGCACAAATGCGAGAAAATAAAAAAGTCTGACAAAAAATGTTAACTATTTTTGTCTCATATTGTTACTATAAAATTAATGGAAATAGAAATGGAAATCAGCCACCAATGGGTCTTCAACACAATGAGAAAATCCAGAACCAGGAGAGAAGCTTCATATATTTAAATTTTCGAATTGGATGTTATTTGATGGGTCTTTGGTGATTTTATGTATAAACTGCAACTCTAATATATCAATATGAAGAATCAGGTCCATAATACAAGTGCAACTACAGAAACAGAATAAATTCAAAATATTTGTCCTAGTTAGTTCTTTTTGATAAACAGTTATTGATAAACATTTGTTATATATATGGAGGAAATCATACATTTGTAATTTTGTATGAATTTCAACATGGCAGCATTTGTTTAATTTTGTCAACAGAATAATGTGTAAGCTCAACTGTATGAAAAAAATATTTTTGGAATTCAAGCATGTTTTAACTTAAAAATTTGTTGAAAACAGTATATAAAAAAAAGGGAAACATTTCCAATTTTGGTCCTGTTATTAGGGGTTTTAGTTGTGAAGTTGTTTTCAAAGTCAACTCAGAAACACTCTTATTATTCAGTTAATACTAATTTTAATTTTATATCATAGAATTTAAAACAATATATATATTTATATTGATGAAGATACAAAGTCAGCTTGTTAATTTTTAACAGATACTGAAAACTGCAGTTGATTTATCAGGTAAAGGTTCCAAAGAGAACACATTTTATGTGCTTTAATTTTTATGTTGAGAAAGGTCCAGACTCATTTTGAAATGTAAGGAATTTATTTAGATTTTTTACCTGGGAGTTTTTATACGACTGCAAAAAATGCATCTTTTAATGGTATCATGTTATCGTCGTCGTCCAAAGACACATGGTTTCCACTGAAAAATCCAGATATTAACTTTAGTATAAGTAAATAGAAATCAATAAAATTTATACACAATGTTTATAACCATGATAACCACAAAGGAAGGTTGGGATTGATTTTGGGGGTTATGGTCTCAAAGGTTTAGGAATTAGGGGCCCAAATAAGCATTTTTGTATTTTCCAGTCAATAACTTGTGTTTAAGTGTATAAATCTCTCTGAAATTATAGCACAAGTTGCCATACTACAAAGGGGTGGTTATGGGGAGTTATGGCTCTAATCCCTCAGCAATTAGGCCAAATTAAAGGGGCAAAAAAGGTGGAAAAACAAAAAAAAAATCTGGTTAATTAATAGTTATTGTTGCAAACTCCATTAGAAATTTGAATTTAGATTATTTTTGGAATAAGGGAAAGAGGGAGGTAAAAAAAATGGGGGCAGGGGGTACAATTTTTTTGATTTCAGATTTCAGAAATTTAAAAGAAAATTTCTTCACTAATTTTTTTTAATATCCAACAGCATAATAAAATTTTAAGTTCATTAGACCACATTCATTCTGTGTCAGAAACCTATGCTGTGTCAACTATTTGATCACAATCCAAATTCAGAGCTGTATCAAGTTTTGTGTCCATACTTGCCCCAAATGTTCAGGGTTCCACCTCTACGATCGTATAAAGCTGCACCCTGCGAAGCATCTGGTATATGTTTAAAAACAACAAATTTGCAGGAAACCAAATGATTCTCATTCCACCATTTTACTGAGTCTCTTGATAAACAAGACATAAAGAAAGAAAGAGGTTGTTCCACAAAATAATTAAACTCAAAGTTTGAAGAAGTAAAAGTTGTAACCCCCCCCCCTTTTTCTTTTGATGATCAATGCATTTGAATGGAGGCATGTGGTTGGAACCGCCCCTTTATCCTATATTAGGAACCCCCCTTTTCAAAATGGCTGGATCCGCCCCTGCAGGGACTTTCCCCCCATATAATGTGATAATTATCAGGTCTTGAATTGGATACATTGTATATGATAAAACAGATGCTTCATGATCATGAGCTTTTGGATTTGGAAGTAGAAAGAAAGAGATAAAATTGCAGCAATTGCCAATGATTACCATTAAAAAAGATGATACTTGATTTTATATAAAAAAAAAAAAAAAAAAATTCTTTGGCCTTAAATCATGATTTTGAGCAATGATCAATTTTTGCGGCTGACGTGGCTTAATTTCATACAGTTTTAAAATTTAAAAATTCCTAGTATTATCATTTATTCAATACAAAATTTAAAAGCCATTTGATGGTTGTATTTAAATCATAGACTCACAATAACTTATCCCATTTAAATGCTGATGAGAAAAGGTGATTTATTATGAATATTTCATGAATTTTAAATTTTTAATGACTGAATGGTATTATATCTGTACAATTGAAAGAATTGTATTTCAGATTTTTCATTTGTTTTTAATTGATTTGAATTATTTTATGGGTTTGTACATGTGGAATCTGTAACAATTAAATTAATTGTGACTATTTTCTCAGTGTACGTATATGTATACTGTTTTTGATATTTGTTTCTAGATTTTAATGTTAAGGCTAAGCTGTATAATAATTTGCTTGGTTTTGTCACTAAGATGGCATTAAAGTCAGTCATTTTAAATTGGATAACCTTTTAAAGATTTTTTTTATTGTTTATGTGCACAACTATAGAACCACTTAAACAAGGTATACACATGTACATGTATTCCCTTTAACTTTAAAAAATGAAAACTTTTAAAGTGGATGATAATTATATTCATCCAAGCATATATAGGCTTATTTTCGATGATTTTAAAAAAGATATAAAATTACACATGTTGTGTCTTGTGTATTAAAATTTAAAAAAAAAAGTGATGTTAAGATCTATATCATGATGATCATAAACCATATGAAAGCTAACAGAAGCTATCACAGTATTATTACATGTTGTTTGCCAAAAGCTTTATGTTTAACACGGAAGCTTTTTTATAGATTTATTGACATAAATAGGCACAGTGAGAGTGAACTTTATCATATATTTTTCCTTAAGGATATTTGTTCTACCTGGAGGATATTTGTTTAACATTAAAAAATTGTATCCATGACCAGTCATTTCTAAAACTGAAATATTATCATGCTTATGATCTAGATGGGTTTTAAAACCTCTTTTCTTAAATTTAAAAAATTGGAAACTTCCATAATGCATTGATATATTATATATATATACATGTATTTAAAAAAAAATCTGTGATGCCACTTTGTGTTTTATGCTTGTATATATAGTACCTGGAAAAAATAATAATCCCGACTTTGAATCATACTTGTTGCTAACTTTAATATTTTTTGAATTCTTACTCTTAGATTATTATGTTGAGCTACAGTCATGACAGTACAATTCTTAAGTTCATAGAAATTAAACAATTCTTGTTTCAAATGAATTTAGGCATTTATATTATAATATCCATATATCTGCATGTATATAAATAAAATTATATTTTTAATTTTTTATATCTTTTCTATTTTACTGTTATTTCTTTGTTCTTTCAAGTTCTTGTGACATTAAACATAGAATTATTGAAGAATGGCCTTAGATAATATTTTTACTGATGAAATGACATATTTTTAAAAGAAGATTTTGTGTAACAGATGTTCCTGTCATCTTTTTTTACTTTCATTGACTTTATCTGTGAATTATTGACTTTGTTAAGTTTGTAACATATTTGCCATGTCAGCTTAGTTAGTATATTGATTTGAATTCTAATGAAATATACAAGTTATATAGGTTATTTTTTTTCAAATAATGTGGTTAATTATTTGTGCTTCCATGCATAACAATAAAACCTGTGCAAAATTAAATAACACAATAGTGGTGAACTGGTGATTCAACAATTTTACTGACCTTGTGAAACCCTCAAGAAAACACCACACACCGGTAGCCAGGAGGGGCTTGAGGGGTCAGTATGACCCCCCCCCCCCTTGAATACAATTTAAAAAAAATAACTTTGTTTATATACTGCAATTGAAAAATTATCACATAAAAAATACCTTCCAGTTAGTATAAAATGAATTATTAAACATTTGACATGCATTGGTAAATTTATGGGTTATCTCAAATAGCTGAGAGCAATGTGAAGAAGATACCTGTATTTGTGTTACATGCTGATGTGTTTCAAATCTGCAACACCTCCAAAACAATGCATGTTGTCATTTCAAATATACACCTTATTATTGTAGTGGTCCATCTATTTACACCATGAGAGATAATCTTCCAAACTTATTTTTCAAATATCTATACTTATTGTACAGTATACTCATGATACATGTATGCTTTTTGCTAGATTTTGAAGCATGATTATTTTCCTCTGTCTGAAAAAGTAACTCAGCTGAGCAGTGGCCCTCAAGAACTTTTTATAAGAGGTCCCACTGACTAACCTAAAAAAAGGGGGAGAGGGCAGCACCAGTCTTGCTTCAGTGATTCCCTATTTAATCAAAAGACTAGCTCCAACATGGAATGAATCGGTGAAAATATATTATAACAAAGAAATGTTTATTTTAATAGGTGTAACCATTGTATATGTTGTAAAAGACTAGAAAGAATTGGCCAAGAATATATGATAATAAAGAATTGGCCAAGACTATATGATAATAAAGAATTGGCCAAGAATATATGATAATAAAGAATTGGCCAAGAATATATGATAATAAAGAATTGGCCAAGAATATATGATAATAAAGAATTGGCCAAGACTATATGATAATAAAGAATTGGCCAAGAATATATGATAATAAAGAATTGGCTAAGAATATATGATAATAAAGAATTGGCCAAGAATATATGATAATAAAGAATTGGCCAAGAATATATGATAATAAAGATTGTGTGGTTCATTATTTATTTACAGGTGTGGCCATTGTAAGCGACTAGCTCCCACGTGGAATCAATTGGCCAAAGTTTTTAATGACAAAGAAGAACAAGAAGTGGTCATTGCAAAGGTCAGTTTCTTTCTTTATCAAGATATATGTATCTGTATATTTCCTATAATTGCAGAAATTAAATATAAAAAAGAAGATGTGGTATTATTGCCAATTAGACAACCCTCCACAAGAAACCAAAATGACACAAAAATTTCAACTATAGGTCACCGTACAGCCTTCAACAATGACCAAAGCCCATACCGTATAGTCAGCTATAAAAGGCCCTGAAATGACAATGTAAAACAATTCATACAAGAAAACTAACTGCCTAATTTAAACTTTGTTTACTCTTAAAAATTTGCAATTAATCAATGCACACAATAATTTCTGGATTTACAGTATGTTCCTTAAGCATGTTAAGTTGTGTGAATTTATTCATCAAGGAACTGATATTTAATATAGTTTTGTATGTACCCAAACTTTTTAAGAACATGATGTTTACTTCATGTAAAATGTTTTTGCCTGTGGTAGATTAACCTTAAATACTACATATTAATTTAAACAAGAAATAGCTTCAAAGCAAAAAAAAAGGAGATGTTACCTAAGGTTATTTACTGACATTACCTACATAAAACTTACACAAATTTATTAAGTCAAGAAAATGAAGGTATTTTTACGACATTCAACTCTAAAAAAGATGTACACATACAGATCTATACTATTAAACGAGAAGACCTCATTTTTGGTGTCGCTTCTCTTCCTTCCACAATAAATCAATCATCATGCCTCTGTGTCCTATAGGTAACATGCATAGTCGCATTTGTCATCCATTTTTATGATTATTCAGATTGAGTTATTTTGGGAGAAAATCGACAAAAAAGGAGTCCGGATATGATTCCGTCATCGAACTAACTTTTAGTCATAGATTAGATTTCCGGTTTGAAAGATGCACAAATACAACCAATCGTATGATAGATAACTAAATATGAAAAATAAATAAGCCAATCAGAGAGTTCTCCATAGCATGGGGCTTAGATCGCATGAACCACAACTATTTTACCTCCTTATAGAGGACAATAATTATTTTTCGCGTTTATCTATATGTAAACTACGATTATGATACTTTAATATACAGAGACTCTCTGTATTCCGTCTACTGTTTTCTTTGAAATGTTTACTATTCAAGGGGTCATACCAGTTGTATATATATATATTAAAATAAGTAAAATATTTGACACAAGTACAACCAATCATATATATATGATGGATAACAAAAATAGAGAAAAAAAATAGCCATTCAGAGCGTTCTCAATATCATGGTGTTTAGATCGCAATAATCACAACTATTATACCTCCTTAGAGAGGACAATTATTTTTCGCGTTTCATATGACGGTGTTTAGATCGCAAGAACCACAACTATGATACCTCCTTAAAGAAGATAATTATTTTTCGCGTTATCTACAAGTAAACTACGATTATACTACTTTAATATATAGAGACTATCTGTATTCTGTCAGGGACTTTCTATGTTAGTATAGAATGTCGGCCCTGATTCTGTCTACTGTTTTCTTTGAACTGATAACTTAAGGGGTCATACCACTTGCATATATATTAAAAGAAGTAAAACATGCTTAACTTCATCTAAAACTACCTCGATCAAAAACTTTAACCTGAAGTGGGACATACATGGACGGACGGACGGACAGACTAGCCTGAAAACATAATGCCCGTAAATGGGACATAAAAATGTATTGTTGAAAGGGAAAATAGTGAGTTTGGCAAAAATGAAAGTAAGGTAGAGATTAAAAGTAGGCGAGCATTTTTCGGGGCGACGGGATCGTGTGTTTTTAAGCGCGGGATTTGGGGATTGATCTTGACTGGATCCGGGAATATATTTTCAATTTCGTGATTTCAGGGTATGCTTTTCTCTTAATTCTGCATCTCTGGATTTCATGGTTTTAAGCGCGTGATTTCGGGATCAGGAGCCCTCCGACCACTCCTCAAATTAGCCTAAGTCATTTATACAATATGCATATCCTACCATTGACATCTTAATAAGGCTCTCAAAAGAAAGAAAAAACACTGACGGATTGTCCTAGAAGCATATTTTATTAGACTAATAAAGGTCTATATATAAGCAGTTAGATTTATTTCATGTTTGAAACGGTGCAAATTGTTAATTTTATTTGACTTTTACCAAAAGCAGCATTGTAGCAAAGGAGAAGAATAATTGTGGTCTGAGACCAGACACACGTATTTATCTGAATTTAACAGATAGGAAACGAATATTGGACTTTTAAACAAGGGAGAAGGCTGTTGATATCTTTTATGAAATTTCCCATACATACTATCTTTTACAAAAAAAATCATCCTACAACAGTCCACAAAGCTGTACTATACCCGCGATTTCGCGGGTGTGTTCTAGTAGATGTAGATAACAATGGTGAAGAGATCTCAGGTTAAAGGATGAGAGGTTAGAAAGTCTTATTAAGATTGACAAGAGTGTTCTTAATTATATAATTATTATCAAGTAATAAAAGAAGTAATATGCAGGTCATTCGATTGATGTGTTTCACTTTTTGATCTTGCCATTTACCTAAGGACATTCTGTCACACTTAATTTAGATGAGGGGTGTAAAAAGGGGGGAGGTACAGTACAGCCTGTGACTTCCTCTTAGTAATGTCCACCCTCTTGCATGGTCAACATCCAATGGTGGACATTTATTGGGGTATTCAATCTTGAGATGTTGGCCATTTATTGGGGGTCATAAATCATAGGCAGATTTTTATCTAATTATGTTACCTGTTAAAATCAATTAGGGTTGAAGTTTTCAGCTGGTATGTTTCATTAAAATTTACCTGTACAGGTAACTTAGGTTTCTTTTAAAATTGACATTTTACCTTTTTTTGAAAATGTAGAATAAAATATTGTTTTAGTCTGTTAATTTATTTTTATTTTTTTGTCTTTAATTTTATTTATTTTTTAATTGTTTTTTTTCTTTCTTTTTTATATATTTTGTTTCTTCCTTTTTTTCTTATTCTTTTAATTTCTTCTTAGTAAGAATCTTGAATAGAAATGGCAAAAAGTCAAAGATCAAGTTATTGACTAGCATTTGAAATAAACATACTTTTAATAATTGTTTTTTAAGTAAAAGGTTTATATAAACGTACAGTATGTACATTGTATTCAATTGTTTTTGAATTTCTTGTCATCATGGTCATAATCACAGTTATTAAATTTGACAAACACATACATGTACATTTTACCTGAGACACCTGACGGGACAGACCTGTAAGTTATATAATTTTAACACTTCAATGCATTCAAGATTTCCCTTTATCCTGGACTAGTTTTTGACTAATACCTTGTGTATTAAAAAAGCACCATGGGGTATGATGATGGACGTATAGGGCCACCATGGTCAACATATTTTTTATGGCCACCATTAATAAGATAAAGTCACAGGTAGTACTGTATCAGCACGGAAGAGTGTGAAATAAAATTGCCATTCACGCTGAACGAACAATTAAAAATTTCCTGCACCATGATCTTTTTACCAATTTCAAGAAACATGGTTGATAACTAACCTTTTTCATGGCTGCACGTGAATTAAAAATGGCAAAACTTGTTGCACGAAAATAACCCTTTACCAGCCTCTTAGATTTTGATCTTTGATTTAAAGACCTCTTATGCATTTACCGTAGTCAAAATATTGGGTAAATAAGAATTAAACTGCTATAAATCACTGTATGCAATTTTTATCTTTTCTGCACTATAACATGGTATATTTCAACATTTATTTGAATTCTGACGAATTTAATTTCATCAGTCTACCAAATTATGTGTTAACACCTAGTAAAAATGTCCAATGTATAATAATGTACACATATCTTTAACTTACAGAAAAAATAATTCTTGCTAGCCTAATATGCTGACAAGATTATTTTTGTCACAAAGAAAATATTTGTTCACAGTGATGAAAAAATAAGTCAACTCAAAACATATGGGGAAAATTTAATATAAAAGAAGAAAAGAGATGTTTCAAGCACCATCTGTTAAACAACACATGTGCAACACATGTACAACATCAGTAGTTAGCTATTGACAACATATACATTTTATTGTAGCCGAGTGTTCAAATTCAGGAAGGTTCATTAAATATTTGATCAAATTTGATAAAAATCAATTAAACATGTTCAAACAGATTTTAACATGCTGGTTTTTGTGTGGAGGTGTAAAATTATGGAAAATACATTTTTTTCAAAGGGAGACAATCAAAAATGAGATTTCAAAGAAAAGAAAGATTACACCTTGGCCATCTGACAGTAATACAACAAAAAAGACAAACAAACAACGTAGTGGAGGGGGCATTAAGTTTTACCCTTGTTCATTTGTACCTACTGAAATTTAGCTTTATCAAGCTTAATTTTGCCTCAACTAAATGACCAAATGTTATGAAACTTATACACAATGCTTATTTAATACCACAAAATCTCAGTATAAATTTGGGTAGTGTCACTTTTATAGTTCTTGAGTTATGTCCCTTTATAATGTTATATGCAAGCAGGGGCATCATCCATCTGTGTGCGATGGAAACATTTCCAATTTATTTACTAAATGTCCATTCATTCATTTTGTCATTAACTACTGTAGCAAGGAATATTTGATTAAGTACTAAAATTATTCCCATTAGTTACTACATAAACAACATATTAATTGAAATTTCACTACAAGGTCATAATATACAGGTCAAGTTTCGATTTTAATCGTTTTGACATTTACTGTTAAAGAGTTATTCGCCTTAGTAACCTTTAAAAAACAAAATTTTGGTCCCTTGTGATGATAAAATTCTGTCTTATTTTAGTTATATTTGATATATTGTTCCTCAATTAAGGAATGACTGTAATATTTTTTTTGTCTATGAAGAAATAACATAAAAAATGTGGTGCACACTGAATAACTCGTGTTTATTTCGAACGTTGAAGACGTCACGATCACATGACTAAATTATGTTTATGAGCTGATAAACAAAATGACATCAGCCAATCAGAAAACGCATTGCATCCAAAATTAAATTATAAGTCCATAACAAAACAGTGTCACTTTTCAGTAGTTTTGGTTTTTAATTGTTTTAAATGCATATGACACAAATAAATGTAAAGTAAAATCTGGCTGGTCGTCATTTTGACAGCCTGTTGTTGAACCATAGTCTGCAGTGTATTTGATCCTTTGTTCCATTCCAGGTTGATTGTACTGTAGAAACAGCCCTCTGTGCTGACAATGATGTAACTGGTTACCCAACCATCAAGTTCTTCTCTAATGGTAAAGATGGTGCTGTCAGATACAAAGGTGGGAGGGATCTGGAAGCTTTACAGAGCTTTGTTGAGGAACAGCTTGGAAAGGTAAATTACAGAGATACAGGGAAACATCTTGGGGGGGGGGGGATTTGGAAGCTTTACAGAGCTTTGTTGAGGAACAGCTAGGACAGGTAAGTTATAGAGACAGAAAGAACTAAGTCTTTGGGGATCTGGAAGCTTTACACAGCTTTTTTGAGGGACAGCTAGGACAGGTAAGTTATAGAGACAGAAAGAACCAAGTCTTTGTGGATCTGGAAGCTTTACAAAGCTTTGTTGAGGGACAGCTAGGACAGGTAAGTTATAGAGACAGAAAGAACCAAGTCTTTGGGGATCTGGAAGCTTTACACAGCTTTGTTGAGGGACAGCTAGGACAGGTAAGTTATAGAGACAGAAAGAACAAAGTCTTTGGGGATCTGGAAGCTTTACAAAGCTTTGTTGAGGAACAACTAGGACGGGTAAGTTACAGGGATAGAAAGAAACATGTCTTTAGATTTACAAAGCTTTGTTCAGGAACAAGTAGTATGGGTAAGTTACAGAGACAGAGAGTTCTTTAGGGGTCTGGAAGCTTAGCAGTGCTTGTAGGTGACATTAAATCAAATTACAAGTTCCAAATGACAGAATGTATATAACTCTAAACATGCTAAATGTTAAAGAAATGATGAAGTTCCACTCAAAATTTCAGTAAGAATTTCAAGGATATTAATTTTGATTTGGATGATATTTCAAACATAATAATGTCATTATCCAATCCCGAATCCTAATAAACAAATGTACATAACTCCTTTTGTATCTGACTAACTATGATAGTTTTATTGTAGGGAGAGGAGGAGAAGGTAGAGGAAGAGGAACTGGCAGGACCACTGTATGAGCTTAATGATAAAAACTTTGCTGGCTTCACAGAAACAGGGAACCATTTCATTAAGTTTTATGCCCCCTGGTGTGGACATTGTAAACGTCTGGCTCCAATTTGGGAAGATTTAGCCAAGGAATTTGATGAGGATGATAGTCCAGCTACTATTTCTAAGGTTTGAAAATTCTATACTTAAGCTAATATTGTGACAATCATTTTTTACACTGTAGACCACACGGTATGAAAATAAATTTTCTCTTATTCTTACATGATTTATTCTTTTTCTGATCTGTAGGTTATTTTTATTTATTCAACATGTGGTTGGTTTAGATCTCACTTCTACATCGGACAAAATTTGATTATGACAACAAATTTACTTTCTTTCCTCTGAAAATTTTATTCTTTGCATAGTTATACCTATAAAACTAGGTGAATTTTCACTAAATTAAATCAAAGTATTTTAGAAATTGTATTGCTTAATATTGTTGAAAATATCTGAACATTTTTACAGTTTATCCACATCCCCAAAATGTGTCACCCTTTCATATATTATTTTAACACTATGAGGGTGATTATGTTTTATTCATGTTTTATTCAGGTTGATTGTACAGTTAGCCAACAGTTGTGTAGTTCCCATGAAGTGAGAGGCTATCCTACTCTCTTATGGTTCAAAGATGGACAAAAGGTTTGTATAGTGTTGACACTGTTCATGTCACAAGACTTAATTAGTAGAGCTCCACCAAAAGTGGCAGTCAAATAGTATAAAGTGGTCAAAACTACAGATATAAAAGGCATGTAAAATGAGATTATGCCTTAATTGATATAGTGCCTATTTCCTGAAGATATGTGACCTATAGTCTATAAACATGGAATTTTTCATGCTGGGGTTATTTTGAAAATCTAGAGAAATGGGAAAGAATATCCACATGCTTACAAGTTTCGAACAGTATTGGTTTATTGGACACATTTTTGATCTGATGCAGTTACTTAAACCTTTTGCCAATAATTTTTAATAAAAAAAAAATGCAAAAATATGACGATACACAATGTACATGAAAATTTCCACATTTACAGTTATAGTAATGATTTAGAATCAGGGGTTCTTCCATACAAAGTCCTATATAAAATTAGTCCTTAGTTATATCCAAATAATCATGACTTCACTCATGAATTCCTGACTTCAACTCCAGTTAAACTTGATTTACATTTTATAGGTAGAAAAGTATGCAGGTCAAAGGGATCTGAGTTCCTTTAAGGAATTTATCAAGAAAATGGTGGATCAGAAAGATGACAATGCTGAGAGAGAAGAGGAAAAAGTGCCAGAAAAAGTTCCTACACAAGAAAGTGAAGTAAGTGTTTTTACACAGCTTACAAACTACAAACAAAAATTATCAAAACGCCTCTAGAGGATCTTGAGAAATTTCTGATACTGTAATCCAAATATTTATTTTTGGAATTTTTAAAATTAATAGTTTATTTTACAGTCTGCTATAAAGAATTAACAAAACGTAATCACAAAAAATAAGTTGATGGTAACTTGCATTAAAATCAACTTTACTCTTGACCTTACCTGAGTGTCAGTGATTAGAAATTGATGAACTCTTTGACCTGTTTTTTAGGATGGTGTTGTTGAGTTAACTGCTGGCAGTTTTAAAGCAGCCATTGATTATGGAGTTACATTTGTCAAGTTTTTTGCTCCATGGTATGTATTTATGTAGAGTAATAGCTTTATATCTTTTTTTGGGTATAGATTAAAGGAAATGCATTCAAAACCCATTGGTACTGACTTGACATCAAAATATTCCAAGGTTCATCACCACTTTGTCCTAAATGAAAGACTATTTATATATGACATAAAATTATGCAGAAGAATAGACATAATATTTATTCTTATCATGTGCCTTGTATAATGTAACGTTTGGTCCTCTCAATATTTATTCTTATCATGTGCCTTGTAAAATGTAACGTTTGGTCCTCTCTTTTAATTGCCAGGGCTTTCAGTAGGAAAAATAAGAAAAGACTTTGCGAAGAACTGAGCTTCAAAGAACTAAAGCTATTCTCCATATCAAATTTCCCACACTTTCCCTATGAATTTATATGTTTATTGACCTTGCTATGCATTGTTGTTCGTATTTTTTTAATTTGAACTTTGACACATGCATATTTTAATTTATATTTTGCTACTGACCCCTTATGGATCCATAGAGTGTTAGTAAATCCATAGGGGGGAGGGGGAGGGCGAATCCCCTATGAATTTTATTCACCCACTATGAATCCGTAGGGGGTCAGTAGTTAACCGTATAAGGTATTTATCACACCCTTGACTTTTTCTGCGGTGTTTTGTTGAAAAATAGACCATGAAACACAACACCATTAATAGATTACATCATCATTAACGCATCATGAACCCCATATGAAATTTACTAACCCCCTACGGTCTCATAGGGGGTCACCATGTGACGGCTTTAAACCAATCACAACATGATGTTTACCCGTGGTGCAATAAATGCTCATATTATCTTTAGTGACACATTTATTATTTTTGAAGGTGTGGACATTGTAAAAGACTTGCTCCTACTTGGGAAGATTTGTCCAAGAAGTATGCTGATATTGACAGTGTAAGGATAGCCAAGGTTGACTGTACACTTCATAAAGAATTATGTCAGGAAAAAAAGGTATTGGTTGCTATCTATTGCAAATTAAGAAATTAAGGTGTGCATTTTATTGTTGCAATTTTTTATGAATGGGTAAAAATGCAAGATTAGTTATTGCGATTTCAGAAAAATCAGCATACTGATATATGCCTCAGTTATCACAATGTGGGTTCTTATTTTTACAATACTTGACCAGTGGCATTAATTACATTTATAAAAGCCTTGCAATAACTTCTGAATTGTCTGTATTTGATATATACCCATTCTGCTTTCAAAAGATTGACATTGATGTCATTGTTTTAAATTACTTTCTATAACACTTAATTATTAGTTCAGTTTAACTGAAGCTTATTGGAACAACTATATATTGTTACACAAACTATGTCCAATGGATGTACAGATAAAAGAAACACAGTCAAAGATCACTATTTGTTAAAGATAAAAAAAAATGTGGAATGAGACAAATCTCCACAAGAGCTATAGGTCACTGTATGGCCATCTAAAATTATCATAGACCATACCCCATAGTCAGCTATAAAAGGCCCTGAAATCACAAATGTCAAATAATTCAAATGAGAGAACCTACTGCCGAATTAATGTACAAAAAAATAACAAAAAACAAATATGTAATAAAAGCATGGGTCATTTTGTGTTTACTTCTCCATTTTCTTGTGTTTCAATGCAGTATGTCCTACTACACATTATTTTGCTTTTTTAACATTTTGAAATACTGTTAAAAATTTTAGTAGAAGAAGATTATTTATTTTGAGTCAATGAAATTATGAAATTATGAAATTATGAATATTTCTATAATTTGTAGGTCAGAGGTTATCCTACATTGATAGTGTATAAGAATGGAGAGATGAAAGAAGAGTATAGTGGAGGAAGAGATTTGCCCAGTTTGGAAACATTCTTAGATAAATTTGTCTTTACTGGTGACATGAAAGAAGAAATACCATCAGAAATTGCAGAAGAATTCAATGTATGTTGGTTATTATTTTTAATTATTTATTATTCCAAAATAAAATTAACAATTTACAATTTCATTTTGCAGTTTTAGATATGGTAGATAATCAGTTGTGAACTATTTCACTTTTTTTCTTTTCTTAGAAACACTGTTATTATTAAGGAGAATTATGAAAATAAGCTAGGTTCTACGACTGCCTTCAGATCTCTTTTATGTGAAAAATGATAGAATAACTGTCATTTTTAATAAAGGACCAGCATTGACTCAACAAACTACAAAAATATTTAGAAAGGAGATGTGGTATTATTGCCTATGAGGCAACACTGCACCAGAGACCAATTATATTCAGGAAATCATTTTCTGTTATTTCTTGAAACAGCATTTTATCCATTTCTAAATCTATTAAAAAAAATTAAGAAAAATAGAATTATCTCCCTTCATCTTAAAATTTAAGGGAGGTAATTAATAAGGTAAACAGAAATGTATTTTATGTTTGTAAATAACTTTTACAGTTTGACCATATTATGATAATAATAATAATAATAATAAACAAGAGTACAAGAGATTGATTACCTCATATTCATTTACCATGTTTGAATAAAACAAATAAGATTTTAATTAACCGTACCAGTTTACATGCTTTTTAATAATGGTGTGATTAGAAGGCCTTTTTAATTTTCAGTCACCTGTCTTGGAATTAGATACAGCAAGCTTCCAACCCACCATTAGTGAAGGAGTTACATTTGTCAAATTCTTTGCACCATGGTGAGTTGATTATAAAACAGACATATCTGTTCTCTATGACAGAACTTTAAGATTTGCTTAATACAATTTGAATTCTGAATTTTCATAACCTTAAAATAGATATAGTAAGATCTGGTATGAGTGCCAATGAGAAAACTCTCCATCCATGTCACAATTTATAGATTAAAAGTAAACCATTTTAGGTCAAGGTATGGCCTTCAACAAGAAGCTAAGCATGATTGTATATTTATACCTGTTTTCCAATTGTATATTTTTGTGATACCTCATGTAAAATTAAAAGTAATTATGAGATTCCTGACATATGACACTCAGACAGGCACAGATATATATGGCAGGTTTAAACTAGACAAGACCATAAAAAAAGCTGCACAGAATATCAATGCAGTATATCAAAGAAACAGTTATGATAATAAGGAGATCTGGTATAAATATTTCGTCTACCTTTAGTTGATCATCAATGTTCCAGTGTATTTGGTTTGACATCTGATTGTATACCTAGTTCTAATTAGGGGTAGGCTAGTATATTGATTTAATTTACAGAACCCTATGTTTCCTCATGTCTCGTCTTGTCTCATAAATGTATTTTAATTATCATAAAAAATGTCATAAAAACTGTTTATGTTAAACAAAATTTATAATTTTTATAACATAACTTTTGTTGCAGGTGTGGCCATTGTAAAAGCCTTGCTCCAACATGGGAAGACTTATCTAAGAGATTTGAGGGTGAAAAGACTGTGAAAATAGCTAAAGTAGATTGTACTGTGTATAAAGATATTTGTCAAGCAAATCAGGTTAACTTCTTATCATGCTTTATTATGATACATATCCAGGGTCTTTTAAATGGAATAGTAGAATAACTAAAAATTATCCCTGAAGAATTACAAGTTTGTTGAAAAAGTTATAAAAATCTACTTAAATTCAGAAATTATTGCGATGTTTTTATTATTGTGAAAAATGCCACAGGGATATAATCGCAATAATTTGAACTCTCATTTTGATTTTTTTTATATGAATTAAACAGCATTTTACCAAAGCCCTATTGATCAATTGGAAGAAATAATCAGCCCATGTGTTTCTATCTAGATTGCTGTCTCAAATCTAATCCCTATCTTTAATACTTTCAAAACTTTTAAAGTGTTGAATGAAATTTGTCTCGATGTCAACTCTTCTACATCTGCCCTCACTTTGTTCACTTCTTATTGGGTAAATTGTAATGTGATGTTATTTTCTACTTCCAGGTCAGAGGTTATCCTACATTACTTATCTTTAAGGATGGAGAGAAGAAGGAAGAATATGGAGGAGGGAGAGACTTGGACAGTTTAGGTTCTTTTGTTGAGAAACATAATTCTGACAGTGACAGAAAAGAAGAATTGTAATCATATTGGATCGAAATGTAGAAATTAAGGTTTTATTGGTCAATATTGGTTAACAACTGGCATTAGGGAGTTACCCTGTAAACATATAATTATAAGGGTAGGGAGGAAATGTAATTATTTGGGTAGGGGGATAGGGCAGACATTTTCTTCTTAATTTGTCTTTTTTAAAGATTTATTAGAACTTTAAATAAGTAAGAAAGTCTTTGTCTGGTATCTGATATTTTATCAGGGTTAATTGATTTTAGAATCCCCTTACAAAGGACGATGTACTGATTCAATGACACTCAATGATGGAACATTAGTATACTATGAGTACAGACTGATAGTAAGAGACCGATAAGTCTAGACTGGACTAATTTTAGAATGTCCAATAATAAATATATAACAAAAATAAAGAAAATCTTGCATAATTTGTTTGGTTATACCCTAATTTTATGAGTATTTGTAGTGTTATCGTCTGTAACTTTTAAAGTGGTTCATTAATTTTTCTCTTAGTGCAAAAATTAACATAATTCAAAATATATGTCACATTGTTGTAATGTACATCAATAAATTGAGGTCTGGATGGGGTTTATAGAATAGAGAATAATAAAGGAAAAAAGAATAGAGAAAACTGGCCAAAAAAATAAAGTGAACAATGTAATGGGCAAAAGATTAACAAAAATTTTATACTCTGAGTAGTTATTTCTTGATTTAGTTGAAATCTTTGAATCAAATGGAAAACCTCTATGCATTTTATGTGTGTGTGACTTTTATATCAACAGAAATTTTTACAATTAGAACTATGGGTATAAACATGAGTTTCAGTTACTTCCCTTGTCATCACTTTTGAGATAAACAGTTGATTTTCTTATTGAAAAATCAAATTGAAATACAAACAAGTCTGATAAGAGATCATTACTTACTTGTGTCAATCGAAACCCATCTTCTGTACATATGTTAGCACATATCTTTCTTTTCATTGATGAACCATCTTCTAGGTTCTTTTTATGGTTTAAAACATGACAATTTAAATAACAATTTTAGGGTTGTATATTTGATGGTATTAGTGATGTATGAAATCCAGGGATATTTGTAACTGACTGCGGTATTTTCTCAGTATGTGATAAAAGATTTTTCAAGTGATGATGGCATTACTTTTTTTTTTGTGGGCATAACTCATGTTATTTTTTATTTAATAATTTTATTGATCATGTCATAAAATGTTGGTGATACATGTATCTCATAGTGTGTACTATATACTCAGAAATCCATGTTGCCTATCGTTCAATGTTATCGACATATGTGCCATTCTTTTCATTTTTCTTCCATTGTATACAGAATTAATTTTATATTGGCTGACAATGGCTACATTGTATATACAAATATGTTACACAATTTTCATTTTGAATGTTATACATGAAAGTAAATAGCAGTATTGAACAAATAGAGATAAAAAAAGGATAAGGCCAATAGCATATTGAGATTAGTGCTGCTCCATAATTAACATTATCATCTTTTATAAACAAATTTAAAACTGTAAATTCAGAAATAATTGCATGCATTTATTATTGCGATTTTTCAATAGTGGAAAAAAATGCGAGTTTAACTATTGCGATTTCGATAAAAGTCTCCATACAGGTCTTAAATATATATTATTGCAAAACTTATCCAGTCGCATAATTTGCATTAATAAAGGCCTTCCAAAAATTTCTGAATTTACAGTAATATTGGATTTGTTCAGCAATGACCATATCTTGTACTAAGTAGTTGTGTGGTTTGTTAGATATGTATATACAGGGATAATTGTGATTGGATGGTGTGGAATTTATTATTTGTTGGGATTAAGTGTTTAAATTTGATACATGTGATTTATATTTATGAATGAAACTGTCATTATATCAAATAATATCAGTTTAACAATATAAACAAATCATGTGTTCACCAAAATTTCCAGTCATTGGTGATGTTAATTTTGATTTTATTGAGTCTTTGAACAAATTGTTAGATGCCAATTTTACTTTCAACATAGGTTTTGTTTGTTTAATTAAATATAATTTGAAAATTGGAGAGAACACATGGATACTGTGCTGTTATTTACTCAATAAGACCTAATCATTTGATTTGTACAGTGGTATTTATAGTCTTCTTGCAATAAAAAATAACATAGTGAATTATAATATTAGAACATGTTATTTGTTTTCTATGGATTATTTTTTTATTTATGGAGCAATTTCTGTAAAACATATCTGATATTGTTATTTAGCAGGTACCATGTGTACTCTTTGTGTTTCTTAAAAGTATTATGTGTGTGTAATTGAGGGGAGACATGAACATGAAAGAAATACAAAATATAATTTTAATATGATTTATAGATGAATGAAAAGTAACATTTAGGATAAAATTGTGCAATTCTACTTATTTCCATGACAATGCAAACATTCAATTTGAAAGCAGTATGGTGACCTATAGTTGTTAAATTCTGTGTTATTTAGTCTCTTGTGTAGGGTTGTCTCATTGACATTCACACCTCATCTTATTTTTATTTCATTACAAGAATGCGAAAAAGAAAAAGAAGAATGTTGCACTTACTTCCCTTTGTGTTTGTTATTCATAGATTTACTAACCTTTTTTATTAAGCTTTTTTAATACCAACTTTTGGTTTTGGAAAGTGTGAACTTGTGTCTTGAACTGAAATGCTCCAATCTTACACATGTATTTTCTTGCAATTGATCAAATGATCTACTTTATATACAATAAAAACTACTTAAATAATTAAGTAATAATTATGAAATCAAAATTTCTCCTAAAAGTGTACTGTACGGGCAAATCTTTTTAAGTCTTATTAATAGAGAGGCAAAAATTTATGTTGTTAAAATTATCTTTTGCTGGGGAAAAAAATTAAAAGTTGGAGGATTTTGGTTTCAAGACTTTTTACAGTAAGAAATCCATTTATTAACAAAATGTTCTACTTATGTGTTTAATTGTTTAACAGCTATTCTTATTTTATATTCTAACTACATTTATAGCTTAAGTTATTTGTAAAAATTATTGGTTTATAAATTAAGAAATTATTAGGAAACTAAAGGAACCACTTCAGAAAATGTTGATCATATGTGAACTCTGCTATTATTTTTTTGTACCCTATATTTCAATTGTTGCAGTATTTTATACATTCTGTGTTTAATTTTTGTAACTTAGAGCTTTTTTTTCTGGAATGCAATAAATTACTGGTATAATATGTTATTTTCATACTAAAATATTCAACATTTACACCAGGATATACATTATTCTATTAATGTCAGAAAATTGTGAACGTCTTTTAAAATGAACTGAAAAAACTACTTGCAGGAAAAGTATACAGTTAAAAAACTTTAAAATTGTGATTCAGGCCAAAAAAAGCAATATATTGCAAGAATATTAACATATCATTACATGGTCATTTCTAATTTTTGATGTTGTTTATTCAGTTTCTTAGGTTTGAAGTTTTTTTTAAAAGATTGTAACTGATAAAATACTAATAAAGACGTCTAATTTATACTTGTTTTATGTCATATTAATTTTTTTGTCATTGGAGGAATTCGTTGTTGATGATAGATCTTGCATAGTTTCTGTTCAATTTATTTTTAAATTTTGTAGAATGGGGTTGATTTAGAGGTTGAAATGTTTTATAGATACCTGTTTATTTTGGAAGACTGAGTGCTAATCTTGAGGTTTCTGTTAGTTGTTTGGTTACTGTCTCATCAACGCGTACCCTGTATTCACTTTATACATACGTATACCATACCCTTTAGCTATTTTAAACCAGCTTCGTCTTCAATCATGTTAAAAATTATCACAATTGAATGACGGATTCAATTTACATTTTATCAATGTCTATTTGAAAATAAAATTGAATTCCCTCGATTAGCTAAGTTGCATTGAGCAATTTGCAATAAATTAAATAATAGAATGAACAGAAGGCAAAATCACAGGTGACAATAGTGCTAACAATACTAATTTACCAGTGTACAACAAATCTATCTTAATAATTTAAAACTGGCCAGTTACCAGAGAATTTAGAAAAAATAAAACGTCTTTTGTCATATATTTTATTTTAGCCATCAGCTTTGTATGGTTAGATCAGTAAGTTAGTGGACAAGACAATCTGAACTATATAAAGCAATAGTTGTATTGTAAGATCAGTAAGTTAGTGGACATGACAATCTGAACTATATAAAGCAATAGTTGTAATGATTTGATATAAATCACTCATTTCTTATTTTATTTTATTTCATATATATATATTCAATAAACATTAGATTTGTAGTCTTTGTCTTTTCTCATGACCATAAGATTAAATAAGTTTCGTGTCTACATGGCTACACCATTGGTATTGTTTATTTCTTTGAATGTCCATTTGTTTGGTACATTAAGTGTATTTTCAAAAAAATTATGATGGAAATGTGGAATATGTCAAAGAAACAGCAACTTGACCAAAAAACAGTGGAAGGCCAAGAATAGGTATCCAACACAGTGAGAACTCCCACACCACGAAACAGGATTTTGCTAGCCCTTAACAAAATGTGTACTTGTGATGAAAGTGGACATCATACCTAACCAAAAAACTATTTTAAAAATCATACAAGACTAGCAATGGCCAGATGCTTGGGACAGGTACAACAATGCGACGGATAAACATGTTTTGTGAAATTTCAACCCTCCCAATACTTTTAACCAATGTAGAAAAGAAAAAAAACACACAGCTAAACGCACAGTAAAACTCAATTTAAAAGAAGTCTGAGTTCGATGACAGAATAGTTCACAACAGAAACTAAGCAAAATGATAATGATACATACATTAACAAAGGACTACTACAGTTACTGACATGCCAGCTCCAGACCTCAACTAAACTGATTGAAAGAAAATGTTCATCATATAAAAATCAAAGACCATCCCTCTCATTAGTGGTTTAGTATCATATCATCATAACATATATGAGAAGAACATAACTCGTGTCATGCCAACAACTGGTTTTAGAATAAATGTGTTTATTTCCCATGAAAGATCCCAAGAGTGAATCAGTATTAATAAAAAAAAAACCTATGCTATCGTTAATGACCTGACAACAGCATCGTAGATACGGGTATATCCCTTCTTTATAAGTCTGTTTATAGGTCTGGTTAGCTTTTGAGGTGAATGCCGACATTTTTGTGCTTTGTAAAAAATAATAACAAAAAAAGAATGGATGTGAAATAACTGAACATATAAAAGGTCTGCATGTTGATTTATATTTACGAACGATATCCTTATACCGATGATAACATTTAGTAAATATTTTTACTTATTTATGATATTAAAAACCATGGTGTAAATTTTAAATAATACAGGGATTTCTTTTGTTAAAATCAAATACGTAGTTACATAAACGTGGCAGATCTTCTAAACACCATAAGATCACCATTTGAAAATGGATGAATAACAATAGGAAATGATATAGCATCTCTTTTATCATTATGCTTCCAGTTAAAAGTAAAATCACAGAAATACTGAACTCCGAGAAAAATTCAAGTTGGAAAGTCCCTATTCAAATGGAAAAATAAATCTCTTTAGTGAACATGCTAAAGTCGTTATTATTGAGAGCCAATACATCATCCATATATCTAAAAGTGTTGTAAAGTTTTTGTATCAGATGTTGTTTCGATGAGGCTTTGATGATTTTTAGCATAAATTGTAACTCATAACAATACAGAAACTTGTCTGCAATCAGTGGTGCACAGTAAGTCCCCATTGAAATTCGGCCGGATAACTTCACACTATACAGAATCTCAATTGTGAACAAAAATATCTAGTAAAAATTCAAGGTCGCTTATAGATTATAAGAAAGCAGGTCCAATTGACATAATCCTTTTGTTTCTTGTTACAAAAATTATGACCCAAAAGAGTTTAAACATATATATTCACATTGACATTGATACTCACTGTATCTTTACATCGACATTAGATAGGTTCTTGTTATGTCCTTACATTCATGCCCATTATACTGTTAAGTATACTTTGTATTTTACACAGCCATTATATTGTCACTCTTTGTGTCTTTACATGACCATTAGATTGGTACAATTGTTTTACATGACTATTATATTGGTACACTTTGAATCTTACATGACCATTACATTACATTGGTACTCATTGTGTCTTTACATGCCTATTATATTTGTACTCTTTGTGTCTTTACATGCCCATTAGATTGGTACTCTTTGGTTTTTTTACATGGCCATTGTATTGGTACTCTTTGTATCTTAACATGGCCATTATATTGGTACTCTTTGTGTCTTTACATGCCCATTAGATTGGTACTCTGTATTTTTACATGGCCATTATATTGGTACAATTTGTATCTAAACATGGCCATAGATTGGTACATTTTGTATATTTATCATGTTTATATGGTCATTAGATTTGTACACTTTGTATCTTTACATGGCCATTATATTGGTACACTTTGTATCTTTACATGGCCATGATATTGGTACACTTTGTATCTAAACATGGCCATTAGATTGGTACTTTTTGTATATTTATCATGTTTATATGGTCATTAGATTGGTACACTTTGTATCTTTACATGACCATTATATTGGTACACTTTGTATCTTTACATGGCCATTATATTGGTACACTTTGTATCTATACATGGCCATTATATTGGTACTTTTTGTATATCTATCATGTTTATATATGGTCAGTAGATTGGTACTCGTTGTATCTTTACATGGCCATTATATTGGTACTCTTTGTATCTTAACATGGCCATTGTATTGGTACACTTTGTATCTATACTTGACCATTATATTGGTACTTTTTGTATATTTATCATGTTTATATGGCAATAAGATTTATATCGTTTATATATTTACATGGTCATTAGATTGGTACTCTTTGTATCTTTACACAGCCATTATATTGGTACTATTTGTATCTGTACATGGCCATTATATTGGTACACTTTGTATCTATACATGGCCATTATATTGGTACTTTTTGTATATTAATCATGTTTATATGGTAAGTAGATTTGCACACTTTGTATCTTAACATGGCCATTTTAATCGTACTCTTTGTAGCTTTACATTGCCATTATATTGGTGCTCTTTGTATCTTTACATGACCATTATATTGATACACTTGGTATCTAAACATGGCCATTATATTGGTTTTTTTTTGTGTATCTTTATCATGTTTATATAATCATTAGATTGGTACTCTTTGTATCTTTTCCTGGCCATTATACTGGTACACTTTGTATCTAAACATGGCCATTATATTGGTACATTTTTATCTTTACATGGCCATTATAGTGGTACTCTTTGTATCTTTACATGGCCATTATATTGGTACTCTTTGTGTCTTTACATACCCATTAGATTGGTACTCTTTGTATTTTTACATGACCATTATATTGGTACATTTTGTATCTAAACATGGCCATTAGATTGGTACTTTTTGTATATTTATCATGTTTATATGGTCATTAGATTTGTACACTTTGTATCGTTACATGACCATTATATTGGTACAATTTGTATCTTAACATTATCAGGAGATTGGTACTCTTTGTATCTTCTCCTGACCATTATATTGGTACATTTTGTATCTAAACAATTACATGGCCATTATATTGGTACATTTTTATCTTTACATGGCCATTATAGTGGTACTCTTTGTATCTTTACATGGCCATTAGATTTGTACTCTTTGTATTTTTACATGACCATTATATTGGTACACTTTGTATCTAAAAATGGCCATTAGATTGGTACTTTTGTATATTTATTATGTTTATATGGTCATTAGATTTGTACACTTTGTATTTTTACATGATTATTATATTGGTACAATTTGTATCTTAACATTATCATGAGATTGGTACTCTTTGTTTCTTTACATGGACATTATATTGGTACTCTTTGTATCTTACATGACCATTAGATTGGTACTCTTTGTATTTTTACATGGCAATCATATTGGTACTCTTTATATCTTTACATGGCTATAATATTGGCACACTTTGTGTTTAAACATGGCCATTATATTGATACTTTTTGTATGTTTATCATGTTTAAATGGTCATTAAATGTGTACATTTTGTATATTTACATGACCATTAGATTAGTAAACTTTGTATCTAAACATGGACATTATATTGGTATCCTTTGTATCTTTCCATGGTCATTATATTGGTACTCTTTGTATCTTTCCATGGCCATTATATTGGTACACTTTATATCTTTACATGGTCATTTGATTGGTTCGCTTTATATCTTTACATGGCCATTATATTGGTACTCTTTGTATCTTTACATGGCCATTATATTGGTACTCTTTGTATCTTTACATGGTCAGTATATTGGTACTTTTTGTGTCTTTACGTGCCCATTAGATTATTTTTTTCTTTGTGTCTTTACATGATCGTTATATGGATTTTCTCGGTATCTTGACATGGCCATTATATAGGTTATTGTTTTGTTCTTACATGTATGCCCATTAGATAAGTACTCGTTGTGTCTTTACATTGTATTAGATTGGTATTGTTTGTATCTTTACATGACCATTATATTGTCACTATGTGTATATTTACATGGCCATTATATTGTCACTCTTACTGACTATACAGGCCATTACATTGATACTCACTGTATCTTTACATGGCCATTAGATTGATACTCTATGTACATGTACATTACCATTATATTGTTAGTTTTTGTGTCTTTACATGGCCATTAGATTGGTACTCTTTGTATTTTTACATGGCCATTATATTGGTATTCTTTGTATCTTGGCATGACCATCCAATCTATACCATATGTGTCTTTACATTTTCGTTATATTGATACTAATTTTTTTTATGTTTACATGACAATAAGATTGTTACTTTTTGTATCTTTACATCGCCTTCAGATTGGTACTCTTTGTGTCTTTTCGTGGCTATACAATATATATACGCTTTAATCTTTACTTTAGCAAGAGATACTTTAATTTGCATAGCTTCGATGGAACATTCATAATTTGATGCAATGTATCAATTTATTTTTTGCAAAAACAAAACCAGGTGAGCGATACAGGATCGCAACAGCCTCGTGTTGTTCTTTGACCTGAATATGCATGGGATATTTGAAACTGGACGTGGAGTAAATAATAATCAATAAACTGTTCCTGCAAAATACGCGACACATTATTGTCATTGATTGGTTGTTGCACCATAAATGTCCAGTGGAACATATAGATTAACTCAATTTGTTGATTAATTGATGCTTGCTTAATTAACGTGTCATATGCATTTATATACAGTTATATAAGTGATCAGTTAACTCATTGTTAATTCATTGATTAAAGTTAATGATAATGCATGGCACTTATCTATTTCATCAGCTGAATCCGTTACTCTTCTTCAAGGTATAGAATTTGCCGATTTGTGACGAATGTTATCTTTTTTAAAATGAACCTATTTCACTCTGAGAAGAAAGGGGAAGTGTGATGCAGTTCATTGTTTTAAGAAATAGAATAAAAAATAAATTTTCATCAAGATGTCACATAAATTTAATTTTTTTGTCTAATTTTGTTCTGTCTCAGTTGACACAATCTGTTACATTTTTGATGATATAAAAAATATATTTCGCATCTAAAGAAATCTTATTCAGGACTGTACGTTTTCACTGCTCAGTTTTGATATTAATCAAGATGAAATTTGTCGCAATTTTGTCCTTCTGGTTTGTTTGTTTAGGAAGTGTTAATTTCGTGAACACGGCAAGGGTACGCAAAACCATAACTAAAAACGAGGACCCCACAAGCCCTCCATCGGACGTCGACCAGCATCACACAAGTAAGTTGACTTTTTCTAAATAGTTATACAAACCCTCCATTGGACCAATATCACGAAAGTAAGTTAACTACAATATATCTACCTTTCTACATAGTGATACATTTTGGCACAACTATTTTGAATTTGAATTAGTTTTCTGTACTCTTCAAATTACCTTTTGGTCCACTCCTGTATGATATGTTGCCACTCCAAATTGAGTACTTGTTCTTCGGACTTTAATAGTCAAAAGTTGGAGCGTCTGTCGTTTTAAATTATAATCCTGATACCTTTGATAATAATTAGAAAGCAATACATGAATTTGGCGAGCGAAAGCGTAGTTTCATATTTCTTTATACAAAACTTCAGTTTTCAGGAGCGAGAACTATTTTTTAAGACTAAGAAAATTGTTAGTTTCGACGAAATGTAAAGAGGAGGGGGGTGTCAATGGTTTTTAGAATAAATTTGTTGATTATATATCAATCGAGCAATATATGTTCATTAGGTTTGGAAGAACTTTGAATTAATCTCTGATAGCCTTCTTAATTTTGATTTAATTCAAAGAGATGTTATTCACTGCAATTAGGTACTAAAGTTGATGTGTAACCCTTGTTGAAATACAGGTGGTGATCTATTATTTATTTAAGGTAAAAATGTTCATGGAGGGCTAATGTTTGGATACTTTCAAAAGTTTTTCCCTGAAACTGGTCAAGTATTAACATCAGAATTAAAGCACAAATGACTAAAGTTTGGGTTAACCGTGAGATTGGCTACTTGTAACAAATTACAGATCGGACATAACCATCACCATATAACTAAGATGTGGAAAGGAGAGGGTTTGGATCTCAAATTACCGATTTTCATCTGCGTGTTTCCAGTCAGAACAAGTTTGTTTATTCTTTGAAACCTTAAGAGTTTGGAAATTCATGTAGACACTTGTTTTTTGTATTTTAATCTCTAAATATGTTGTTATTATCATTTGTTTGTCATTTGCTTGCTCTTGTTAACATATATACATACTTTATCGTCCGAATCTCTTTTCGTGATTCACCTTCATTCAAACGTCCACACCCAAATATTTGATAATAGATCCATCAAAGTGCATACGTTTATAACAATAATATTTGGTTTGCTTTTAATTTACTGATAAAAAAAATCAATATTTGTATCAATAAAACAATATTCAAAGATATAATGTTGAATTGGTAACTTTTTAGATAAAACAATATTCAAAGATCTAATGTTGAGTTGGTAACCTTTTAGATAAAACAATATTCAAAGATCTAATGTTAAATTGGTAACCTTTTAGATAAAACAATATTCAAAGATCTAATGTTGAATTGGTAACCTTTTAGATAAAACAATATTCAAAGATCTAATGTTGAATTGGTAACCTTTTAGATAAAACAATATTCAAAGATCTAATGTTGAATTGGTAACCTTTTAGATAAAACAATATTCAAAGATCTAATGTTAAATTGGTAACCTTTTAGATAAAACAATATTCAAAGATCTAATGTTGAGTTGGTAACCTTTTAGATAAAACAATATTCAAAGATCTAATGTTAAATTGGTAACCTTTTAGATAAAACAATATTCAAAGTTCTAATGTTGAATTGGTAACCTTTTAGATAAAACAATATTCAAAGATCTAATGTTGAATTGGTAACCTTTTAGATGAAACAATATTCAAAGATCTAATGTTGAATTGGTAACCTTTTAGATGAAACAATATTCAAAGATCTAATGTTGAATTGGTAACCTTTTAGATAAAACAATATTCAAAGATCTAATGTTGAATTGGTAACCTTTTAGATGAAACAATATTCAAAGATCTAATGTTGAATTGGTAACCCGTTAGATAAAACAATATTCAAAGATCTAATGTTGAATTGGTAACCTTTTAGATAAATCAATATTCAAAAATATAATGTTAAATTTTGTAACCTTTTAGATAAAACAATATTCAAAGATCTAATGTTGAATTGGTAGCCTTTTAGATAAAACAATATGCAAAAATCTAATGTTGAATTGGTAACCTTTTAGAATAAGTTTATTTAAGGATCGGTAAGACCGTTTTACTTTAGTTCATATTGACCTATTTTTTGTTAATTTCTGTGTTATTGTGCTCTTGTGAAGAGTTGTCTCAATGGCAGTTATACCACATCTTTTTTATATTGATACGGGAACGGAGTTAAAGGCCAAAGCCAGATCTGGTGTGGACAATACTAGCATTTTCTATGCTTAAATTTAATTCCAGTAAAAATAAAAAGTTTGCAACTGTTTACTTTCAGACGGTGACTCTAGATATGATTCTGGAAAAGGAAAAGGTCCTGATCATGCAGGAAAAGGAAAAGGTCATGGCCACACAGGCAAAGGGAAAGGTCATGGCCATACAGGCAAAGGAAAAGGCAAAGGTCATGGCCATGCAGGAAAAGGTAACGGCTATGGTTCTGACGGAAAGAGTAATGGTCATGGTTATGATGGCAATGGCAAAGGTTATGGCTCTGTCTATGGAGGAAATGGTAAAGGTCATGGTTATGGAGGAAATGGCAAAGGATATGGTTATGGCTATGAAGGGAATGGTAATGGATATGGAGGAAAGGGTGAAGGCCATGGTTATGGAGGGAATGGCAAAGGATATGGTTATGGAGGAAATGGTAAAGGTCATGGTTATGGAGGAAATGGCAAAGGATATGGTTATGGCTATATAGGGAATGGTAATGGATATGGAGGAAAGGGTGAAGGCCATGGTTATGGAGGAAATGGTGAAGGTCATGGTTATGGTAACTATGGTTACGGAGGAAATGGTAAAGGTTATGGTTATGGAGGAAAGGACGAAGGTCATGGTCATGGTTACGGATATGGCTATGTAGGAAATGATAAAGGTTATGGATATGGAGGAAAGGGTGAAGGTCATGGTTATACAGGAAATGGCTATGGCTATGGAGGAAATGAAAATGGTCATGGTTACGGAGGAAAGGGTAAAGGTTATGGACATGGTGGCTATCGCTTTAGAAATGTCAAAGGTTATGGATATGGCAGCATGTATGAATAGAAAAAGACAGTAAACACCACTTAAAACCAAGACACTGATATTCCAACATTAACATAGAGATATAGGAGTACTGGAAAAAAAGAACACATCAAGATTATAAATTAAGTTAGATTGATACATTGATATAATAAAGATACTGATTGATGATATTGAAAAAAATAAAGTATTCCTTTATCTTAAATTTAATTGTTAGTCTTTTGAGTCTATGGCTTCAATTTGCTTTTTTGGTATAGAGTTGTACCATACAACTTAAATGATGATGTTACTATATACTAAGGTGTGAGATTTTCTAAATGGTCTTACAGTCTGATTAATCAACTTTACAGTAACTGTATGAACCTTTGAAATACAGTGAACTAAATATGTCAGACAGTTTTCTTACAATGAATTTACAGATTTTTATTAGTTTTGATATACTTCCGTTTTATAACGAGGACCTGATATCAGTACCAATATTTGGTGGGATTTGTGTTGCTGTTTACTTTTTTATGCTCCATTTACATGTATTATGCTTTCTGGTCTGTGCAACCTTTCGTTCATTCATCTGTCCTTCCTGCTTTAGGTTAAAGTTTATGGTCGAGGTAGTTATTGAAGAAGTTGAAGTTCAATCAACTTGAAACTTAGTACACATGTTCCTTATGATTATGATTTCCCCCATTTTTCACGATCCATTGAACATAGAAAATGATAGTGCAGATGGGGCATCTGTGTACTAGATACACATTCTTGATTTGTAATGTTTTAAGACTTGTTTTTTAATACTTTTTTTGCCATGTTTTTTTTCAGTCTTTCTTTGGCAAATAGTCTTTATTCTCTATTTGGTATCTTCCTGCTCTTTTCAAACGTCTGGGAAAACATCCTGGATTTAGAATTTATCAAAATAAGAATACGTGGTATGCACCAATAAAAATATAATGATGTAGGGGAAATGTTAACCTAGGTTTGCAGTTTTCAGACACAAGACATCACAAACAGCCCTGCTCTAAATGCAGTGTTCACTAATCTATGATTTAAGTATTACTTTAATAATAGATCTACCTTATGAATTAGACATTGAATACATACCTTGTTTGATTTTAAGCTTTTATGTGTCAAGTTTTGTATATTGTTGCCTGACTTTACAAACTTATATTTTAGGTTATGGTATAGTTTTTTTCTTACATACAAGGGTTTTGTTTAGACAACTCTATACCTTTATATAAAATTGATCTAAAACATTTTCAAATTTTAATATGAGGCTTCACACGAAAAATGGAAGTCAAGATTGGTTTATTATTTCCAAATTTCTGTTGAGGAGTTATGGTCGCTGGTTAAATTAAAATTTGCATGTTATTGAATAGAGAATAGAAACGGAATATGTGACAACAACCTGAACCACAGAGCAGAAAATAAACAAAGTCCTCCAATGGGTCTTCAACGCCGTGAGAAAATCCTGCCTCAAGGTAGCTTCAGCTGGCCCCTAAACAATAATGTTTTACCAGGGAAATAGAAGCTACACTAACTTTGAAACATACAAATGAACCAAAATTTCAAAAACACACAAGATTTAGCAAGGCTATAAATTCCTGACATGAGACAGGCACAAATATGGCAGGGCTGAACATATAAAAAATGTCTAATTCTGTGAAAACTTGAGATAATGCTTGATTCAATTCCTTTAAATATGAATTTGCTGTTCTCATGACAATATGGAGCTCACTATTGGTTTGTTGCTTTAATAATTACAAAAATAAATGTACTAAAAACCTGGTTTGCTTTTCTATGACAGGCAGATACCCCAACAAAATATTAACATTTCAATGTTTAGAATTTTATTGTGTATAGAAAATCAGAATTTCACATGGACGGAAAACTCGGATATAAAAACAAATATTCAATAACTTAGACAATAAAAGTTTACAACAAATTGTACAAAAATAACAATTTCATATTATCTACCTTGAAGAAAACCAAAGCAGAAATAAGTAATAAGAGTAAAATTTTAGATTCCCAGACAAAAGTTTGACATTTCAAAAATGTAAAATACTTTTGTCTGTTTTGTTAAATGTATCTATAGAAAAAATAAATTATAATCAGAATTAAATTACTCTGTACTATCTTCTCTTCTTTTCATAAATGTTAGCAATTTTCTCAAACTTGAGTTCAAATTTAATATTACACATCAGTAGTCAATAACTCCATTAAGAGTAGATTTGGAATGTTTTTTTCTTAGAAGAAAATAAATTAAATTGAATACATATATCTAATTACTTTCATAGTGTTAAACTTGTGTATGACAGAGAGGACATGTTTGACGATTTGAAATTTCTGTTTCATAAGCTCGATGTTTGCATGCGCTACACATCCAAAATTGGTATTCCATCAGTGGTCTTCCTGTAACAATGCATGTTGGGAATTTTGTATCACAATTTGGACAAACTGTACACCTGAAAAATAATATAAATATAATTTAAAAGGTATATACCTTCTAGAAACTTCTGTATATAAGAAAATTGATGCATTGGTTTAAATAAGATTTGTTTTCGTGGTGAACATTTAAAGCTGAACTACATGAAAATATCATGTTGTTATCTAGATGTCTTTCAGTTATTTATGTTGTTGGGTTGCTTGGTCATTTCCCCCCTTGTACATCTCAATTTATTCATAATAATTTAAACAAAAACAGTGCAGAAACAAGATGACAAATAATATGTAGCATAAATACATCTTATCAGTGTTTGGAATTGGAGACAGTTGACCTGAAAACTTGCACCGTTTGAACTATTGACGTTATACAACAATCAGTTTTCCATTGTGGGGTCAAAGATTTTGTATTATAACGTCAAAATATTTCGGGAACCTTTTTGATGTCCAGTTATGGCAGAAAATAGGAATAAGGTGTAATTATCATACTTACCAATCTGGTATACTTGTAGCACAGCTGGTACATTCTACTTTGTTAGCTCTGTTATCTTTAGGACTGTGTCTACAAACATATACAACCATCAAGATTCAATCAAGGCATTATTATTTATTAACAATAGGTAATTTATCTGTATTTCAAGATTGTAGTCCAGTATCACATATTTTTTTTTGTTCATTATTTAGAATTACATGTATTCTACTGAAACATTGTTTTCGGGTTCATTTTGATTGGATAATGTCACCAACTTTAATGGTATCAATTCATGATTAATGCTATGAAAATGTATGGGCAAGTGCAGACAATGTATGATTTGAAGTTATTTCATGTCAGTTTCATTAGAATGTAGATAACAATTATATATTTAAAGCAATGAAACATCAATTGGTGATTTGATGGAAGCAAATACCTGTTTACTGACCAGATAACGTGTCACTAGTAAACAGGTATTTGTGACCATCAAATCCTACTTGATGCAGTCAGACCTTAAAATAAAATACAGTTACCTCTTAAATACCCTGTTTTTATTTTGATCTAATAGAACTGAATTTTCTGTCATTTTGTATCAAATAAGTACCCTATATTTGACAATGTGTTTGTAGTCAGGCAATGAAGGACAGTGTTTCAATTATTTTTCAATTGTTTATTTTGTCCAATAAATGATTTTCAATCACTGGTCTATCACATGTAAATAGATTCATATACATAAAATATGCGAGTGTGTTTATTGTGTATATTCTACTATTTAATTAAATGTAGTTGAAGTTGGCATAATAAAATGTTTACAAATAAATTAACTGTAGACGGGAGGCCTGTAAAACTTGGTTTGATATGAAACCGTTTTCCCATTATAGAAAATATGTATTGTTTTTCATATTTTTGGTGCTCTTTCAGTATTTTCGGCACTTTCTCTATACTTCATATTTTGACTGACCTCCCTACTATTGTTATTCATACCTAGTAAATATTTCCAGAGCTAATTCTTCATAAGGATTTCTCTGTTCAGGTGTTAATGTTTCTAATGTTTCCAGTTTTATAAAAGCTTTAGAACACATTCCAAAGGCTTTGTTTGCCGTGGCTGCCAAGGCTGAAATTTTAAAATAAATGAAGAGAAATTTTAACATTGTCAAAATTGATAACAACATCAGTCGAATATTATACAAATACTGTCTTTTGATGGGGTAAATATGGGGTTTTATTGACTTTTGAAAAAACTAAAAATCACTGAGTCCAAGTGAATATTTAGTTTTCAAAAGGCAATTAAACCACATATTTATGAAATATGATATTTACTGAGGCCAACAGTACAACATAAGAACAAAAAACTATAAAAATCAGTTGAAAAGGCTAAAAGCATCAGGTGGATTAAGTAACTCACCAACCATAACATTTACACAAAGTTAAAGCATCTGTGACACATATCTAACGGTATTCTAGGGATTCACTGTATTAGAACATAATCAATAAATAAGATGTTCATCAGATAAAACAAAATCATTTGACAAACTTCTTAGTTAACGGTTCTAAGGATTCACCGTTTTAGAACATAATCTATAAATAAGAAGTTATTTAGATAAAACTAAATAATTATAGCATAACAATAGACACTTGTTTAATTTAAAGACAATAAAGATATTTCTAGAGTTTGATCATCTTGAAAATGAAATTCCTCAAGCAAAAATAAAATGAGACAAGTAAATTTGAGCTCTTTAGACAATATTGGAAAGTTTTTCAGCATCCACCAGAATATTCAATGGGGAAACTGCCAAAATTAAAACTGCCAATTTTTTTTCGTATACTTTGATGCCTCTCAGTCTTGAAAAATAAAACCCAAGAAAAAACTTGATATACAGAAACTTCATGTTCTCACTATTGATAAAACCTTCCTGTTGATTGATTGTTGGTATTTTGAACTAGTTTGTGGCCACCAGATTTTATTGGTGGAGGAAACCTGAGTGCTGGGAGAAAACCATTGACCTTTGATGAAAAACTGACAATCATAGTCACATAAGAATGGAGTTGAGTGCACCTGCACGAGCGGGGTTTGAAATCAAAACCTCAGTGCTGACTGGCTAGAGTTTACAGTAGTAGAACAACTAAGACCACTTGGTCACCAAGGCCCCCACTCCAGATAAAACCTACCTAACAATGAATAAGCATCACATGGGTCTATGATATCTTCATATTCTCTGAGATACAAAGCAGTTTTCATGGCAGCATCAACATAACCTGAAAACCAAAGAAAATACTTATAAAAAATATGTTTGCTATTAGCTAGATTTTGATATAAAAGAAATAATGGGGATTCATTTATGTCTTTATTTGTATCAACTTTTCATGAATTCAGGAAATATTGTAGTTTTGAAGACACTTAAGTTCATACTGTATTCTGTATACAAGCCTACAAGAAATGTGTATTTTGTTTAACATTTGAACATGGTTCACTTATATCCATGAAATCCGGAAAAAACAGTGCTGAACAAATAATAACGATTCAAGAGTAAGCCATTTGAATATGTTATATGATATTTGTTGTTATCTCTTTGGCGTATTCCACATGTCCATTCTCAATTTTACTGTCTAATGATTGATTGATTGTTGGTTGCTTAACGTCCAGTGGCACTTTCTAATTTGTAATGTTCTGTTCTAAAAAAAAAATTAACCCAAACCTTCATTTAACTGTCTCTGTGCTAGTAAGTAGAAATGATAGGCCTCTGCTCCTCTCCATGCATTATCTATAATACTTGTATCTGTAATGGCTGAAGCATCCTCCTCTAAGAACCCTGCTAAAGCTGAAGCCGCCTGTATAACAATGTCAAAGTTATAAATCATATCTGTTAAATACAACAAAATTCTTTTTGTAACAAAATAATTGGTTATCTTTTGTGTCACACACAGGTTTTAAGTTGATGAGAAAAGTAGACCATTCTATTGTAATAGACCTATTAAAAGAAGATTAACATATAACCATAAGGAGATGTATAGTATGATTGCCATTAGACAAATATCCGCCAAATTTCAAATGAAGAAGATGTAAGCAATTCTAGGCAACCAAACTAATCTGATATTTACATAGTATACTTAAATAGATTATAATATTTATTAAGTATTAATAATTGTTTTAGTCTAATCTTAAAAAAATCAAATAGACCTACCATTGCCCCTTTCTTATCCTTGACCTTTGCCCTTGAGGTCATTTTCATCTGTTCATGATAATGTTCTACCAGTAGGCCTCCTAGAACATACATCTTCTTGATATGCAGAGGTTTTAATTTCTTCTTTGTCTGCTCATTGGCTAGCTGTTGATGGCAAAAAAATAAAACAATATAATTTTGTTATTTTATAGTAATGTAAGAAGATTATTCATTATTGCTGACATTTGAAAAAGTTTTGTATTTCAGACCTGTTTACCCATTCTGATGTCTATCAGTAGAATTGTCAGTAGTTTAGCAATGTTGTCAGTAGTCCTCTCGATGAGTGCTGCTTAGCGGCACGAACCTTCTAGGGGGGTTTGGGGGCATGTCCCCCCAAGAAAATTTTTAAAAATCAGATGCAATTTCCTGCATTCTGACAGTATCTGCAGTCTTATTCAGACATGTTTGGAACAAAGATTTTGACTAAGATTATATCCTATAATTTGCATGATTTGACCAAAAAAATTCTGAAAAAGTTCAACTTTCATAAAAATTTGGGCAGCACAGCTCCTAGAAAATCAAAATTTCCCATTTTTTTTCAAACAAATTAAGGCCTTGAAAGATTGGGCAATTGAGGAAGAGCTTGCACTAAGAAGGAGGGCAGTTCCCCTTATCCTAAAGGAACATCTTCTTAGCACAGTGAATTATAGACTTTACAAAAAATAAATTACTTACCAGCCTCCCCCCATTCAGCAGTTGCAATAAAGCAGTAAACAAATGTTGGGCCCTTCTTCGAAACCCCAAAAGAAGGGAAAGTTTCCCTGTAACAATCTACGAATTTTTGGCATGATTTCTTTGTCGGTGTTGGTCCGGTTGTATTATTATTATTATTGTTATCAGTGGTTCTTGGACATGCTTTCAATTTACCTTGTCTTATATGCGCTTTACAGCATTGATATTCTAATTAATTCAATCATTTAACTGATCAAGATCAAAATTTAACGGATTTTGAAACAAAATGATTAAAATTTAACGGATTTTGAAACGAAACAATTTTTTTTCAAACCCGTAGTTTTTGATATGACAATCGTAGTCCGTATTTTTTCACTGAAATCCGTAGAAACTACGGCAAAATCGTAGATGTAAACACCTCTGGTATTTGCATGTTTCTTGCATTTTCCTAATAATTTAGATTAAGGATAATATTTATATTTATAAACTGAAAGTGAGATGTACATCATTGGGAAAATTTTGAAACAAAATAACTTCTGTGTGAAAAATTCCAAAAATTCCAATTTGCTGTCACAATTTTTTTTTAGCAATAATTAGCAAAAACATTCACCATGTTAGATTTTACCATTTAAATATGATATAAACAAATTATGTCTAGGGGACAGCAACACATAAACCAAAAGAAAGTTACTTATTGAAAGTATGATATCACCAATAAAAACTAAAGATCTAAAGAAATTTCTTTTTATCAAACAATAGATATAAGAAAATTCAGCATGTTTGATTTTAAATCTAAAATTAATAAAAGGAGGAATGCTATAAGAGGGACTTAATGGGGTTATTTTGTCTGTCTCTTATTTCTAAATCTGTCAATCCTAAAGAGATCCACCTATAAGTCTCAAAGAGACAGCAACACAACAACATAAAGAAGATAATTTTTGTACATTTGTAACTTACTTTGAACAATAATTTAGCAGCCTCCAGGTAGTGTCCAGCCTTCCTATACAACTCTATAGCATTGACAAACTTACTTTAAACAATAATTTAGCAGCCTCCAGGTAGTGTCCAGCCTTCCTATACAACTCTATAGCATTGACCACTTTGTTTTTCTCCAGTAGATGTTGAGCATATTTGGCCAGTAGAGAGTCGATCTCCCGTACATTATGTGTCTTGGCCAGTTCTATCGCTTGATTCCATTGGTTAAGGTGGACACAACAATCTATAGCTTTCTTTATATGGTTACACTGAAAATGAAAATAACACTGTATAAAGTAAAAACACTCATAAATTCTATGTGTCCAAATTGCTTATCTGGAATCAACTTCATCCGAACACTCCAACCTACTTTTTATTTGGCATTCATTCTGACTTCTTTCAGTTCTGACACTTACCCTGATATATGCATTAACTGTCTGTTCACACATTCTGACACTTACCCTGGTGTAAGCATTAACTGCCTGTTCACACGTTCTGACACTTACCCTGATATAAGCATTAACTGCTTTTTTACTCATTCTGACACTTACCCTGACAAGCATTAACTGCCTGTTCACACATTCTGACATTTACCCTGATGTAAGCATTAACTGCCTGTTCACACATTCTGACACTTACCCTGATATAAGCATTAACTGTTGAAACATTCTGACACTTACCCTGATATAAGCATTGACTGCCTGTTCACACATTCCAACAGTAACAAACATGGCTGCTATTTCCTACAGAAAAATACAATAAATGATATTTACATTAAGATTTGTAGTAACCATATCAATTACTCATGCATAAAATGTACATGCAAGGTTCTCTATTCCAATTCCAATACAGTACTGCTTTTTAGACATTAAATAGCTGATAGGTCTTTATATCACTAATTTGCAAAAATGTAGGGGAATGCAAATAATATTTTATAACTTTTTGTGTGTCCAACTAACTTTTATGGAATGACCTTCAGGAGAGCTGACTACTGAGGTGATGATACAAATTAATGATAACACCAATTATCTCTTTTTAAGGAAATTTTCTTTTAATCTAACTGACTGATAATTTCATTTCTCAGCACAGTAGAGTGATATAAAATATTTATCGCTAGAAACTAAGGGTGCAGGCGCCCGTCATCAATGAAATTAACAACGTAGTCATAGGTAAAATAGCAATAAACAGATTATCATTGGTTATCTCAACTTGATTGCTTTTCTCGCTTTCACCATACAGCTCAAGCAAGAAAATCAATCTTATTAAGATAATCAATGATAATCTATAAATCAATGTAATCCATTTTATGTAGTGACCTTTATTACTATCTAAACAGCGAATATCAATCTATTGATGGCTATTACCAAGTGTAGTTGCTATGATGTAGACATTAAATAAAATTATCAGAAAAGTGAATGCACAAAAAGCCATATCCTTTTCTCAAAATTGTTAGATATTGTTTACTATTTAGTATTAATACTTACAGGCAGTAGTTTATGATTTTCTGGCAATGCCATCACCATTTTCTCTAACCCCATGTAGTCCTCTAACATGTAGTAACATTCTGACAGTCTCTCTTGGTTACGACCTTGAACATAGTAGGTCACTGCCTGTTGCCTAAAAATTATAATATATTGATACGATTTCTCAACAAACATTGATAGATTACTACAAAAATGTATGCATGACTTGAGTGGGAATCTTATTGTTCAGGTTTTGTGATTAGTTCTGATGTGATATTGATAAAATATACCAGTCTTCTTTTAAACCAGATTTTAAATAGCAGACTGACTATATTCATCAGGCTACCCTTAAATAAAAAAGAAATAGAGCATCATAAATGCAAGCTGATACCTGCTATATTTTTCATAAAAAAGCAAATCATAAATATAGGTTGAAGTGAACTAATTTCATTGTTGACCTACATCACTTAATATTAAATTTCAATTGAAAATATGATCATTCTTCTATAATTTGAAGTCGCATGATTTTCATATAATGATTGTTACCATTTCTGTCTGTCTGCATAGTAATCTCCTATAGCGTTCCAAGCCTCCTCTAACTGTACATCATCTCCACCAGAACCAGTCTTCAGTAACTGTACAACACGGAACCAGTCACCTAACTTCTTCCTTAAGCTCACTGCTAGATCTCTAAAATAAACAATAATAAACTAGAGGCCCAGTCGACTAATTTCTACCTTAATCTCACTGCTAGATCTCTACAATAGAAAGGAAAAAGTAACAAATTCAGAGATGAGGCCTTGACAATAAAGCTATCCAGCCAGCGACAATACAGTTTTGACTGCGTTTCATGCAATCTTTACTATCATCAAAACTGTTTTCTCATCTTGAATATGCAGGTGATATTTTTCTTTAGAAGTTGAGCAATGATCAACCTTTCTAATCCAACATTGTTTGTAAAGTACAATTTGATTGGATAATGCCACACAATTATTACTGTAAAGTACAATTTGATTGGATAATGCCACACAATTATTACTGTAAAGTAAAATTTGATTGGATAATGCCACACAATTATTACAGGCCGGAAATGTGTTTCCAAGCACAGATGTTGTGCCACTAATTTTAAAATGTCAGATTTGGTTGTGTTTGACTACAATTGCATTTAAATGGAGATAAAAGTATTGTAATTGATGGTTTTCTGCCATCAAACTTTGATAATGTGTAGACAGCAAACTCAATTTGGAACCATCAGATTGCCAAATAATGCATTCAAATCTTCAAATACAATATATATAAAACAAGAAATAGTATTGTTTTTTAGTCTAAACTATCATGATATCTAAGTTTAATTTGACAAACCTCCTATCCATATCCAGGTACTTCCTCTCTGCCTCCTCAAATCTCCTGAAGTAAGCAGCTACCTCAGCCTGCTTCATATCTTCTCTCTGGAAATAGCGATCACAAATTGAATAAATGCATGAATAAAACTTTACCAAAGTTGAGTTACGATTTTTGAATGATAAAATTCTTAAAATGGCATGTAAGTTAAGGTCAGTTATAATCTATGGTAGAAGGTCAAATTCTTAATCTTTTAAATATTAACATAAAATATTAACTTAAATTATACATGAATTATGTCCTTGAACCTTATTTCATATAATTTACATTTTTTTAAATGACAACACCTTACTATATTTCTACTTTATTATACTTAAATCAACTGATCTTTTTTTAATCTCTTTTTCAAATGAAGGCATATAGCGTATACACTTTAGAGAAAAGAAATGTATTCAAAATGAGGCTTGGTTTCTACTATCAAACAAAGTGTCCATATATAATAGAATTTTATGTGCAAACAAAAGATAATCAAATAGCTATATTTTCATTCCAGTTTCATCTTTTAATATCCTCACACTTATATATTAATCCCAATATGAATCTCACCACAGTCACCTGTTTATTACCTTTATATAATGACACCATCTAACTTGACTCACCTGTAGATTACCAAGCCTTTTAACGAACTCTATCCCCTGATAATCTTTACATCTCACAAACGCCTGCTCAGCTACTTTTAGATTCAGTTGTTCCAATGCTGATTCAGCCAAAAGTCTCCTGTTTATAAAAAATAAAAGTTATTTATAAAACTTGGAACAAAAGCTATCTAAGAAAAAATTGTTAACTTGTAAATACTCAAAGCTCTAAAATAATTGGCTATAATCTAATAAATTTCTTAACTTGTTTTTCTCTCAAGATTAAATACTGTTATTTCAGGAATTTTAGCGATGTTTATATTATTGTGAGTATTGAGACAATATAGATTTCATTAAATCTGGCATTTCAAATAGTATTAGTATATTCATAAGCAGCATTGTCTGAAATCTGAATTATCAACAATTGTAACAATGAATGCACACAATTATTTCTAACATGTTTAATTATTCAATCAGGGTTATAGGTCAAAGACCCCCCCTCCCCCATTCTTCCTTAATAAATCCACAAAGTAACTGTGGATTCAGTCTTCTTCCTTAGAACCGTGTTTAGTGGATTCAGTGGTACAGGTGAACCACAATATTTAATGTTCAAATATTAACAAATTTCTATGGGTTTTGTATGCAGACTTTGGCAAAACCATGAAATCAAGTATCCACAAACATGCAAGGTTTCCTTAATTCACAATAAAAATGAACGATTTCAGAATAAATACAAACCAAAGTCTTGGATGAGGGTTGTCCTCTATAAACTGTTGGGCATCAGCTATACCAACTTTCTCTAACAGATCTCTCGTGTCTCTTAACGACTGAAAAAATATATAAATATTTAAAAATTAAATGTGTTTTTTTATGATTATACATGTACACATGTACAATTTCTGTAGGTTCATATTTTTCTTTTCTATTATTAACAAAATTATCATCTATATATTTAGACTAATTGTATGTATATATATTATATGCTGAAGAATGTCAAACACCTATTCAAAGGTTTGTTTTAAGTGGTGCTATCTTTTCTCTGATCTATACATGTCTTTTGTCTATTTGTACTGTTTGGTTGCTGTCTAATTGACCTATATCCCAAATAATCTTTTATTCTTTACATTATCTTCAGCCATCAGAAAGAAGTATTAAATTTTTCCTATTTATCTTGAAGTACATACTTTAATCTCCATCTCTGCCATGCTTTCTTTGGTTGGATTTTCTGGATCCCTCATAATTTCATCCAACAGGACAGACTTGATCTGTAGATCATTGAAGTTACAGATGTAACCACTGCTTAAGATGGGTTCCTGCAAAATATAACCCCTAGATTATTTATTATCTGTTCAAGATTAACATAACTTTGGAAGCATTATCTGTATATGAACAATATGTGGTAAAAAGTCATTCTTTTATCAATATTTCCCCTTTAATTCTAAAATTTTACAAAAAGTACCTTCAAATCATTTCCCAACTGTTTTTCTTGAAATTTTCGTATTAAATTAAACTCAAAAATATTTCATTTTGTATTTTTGTTTATAAAAATTTTCATATTTTTGATTGATAAATTTTCTAGTATTCAAAAGTTAAACACTAACTTAATTTGTGCATATCACATTTTTATTAGTATATACATGTAGTTATCTCTTGATATCAAAACTAAAGTTTGCAATCGTTTTTTTGCTATTAGTGTTTTATTTACCCAATCTATGAATAAATACAATGTAGCTTCTTACCTCAGGGTCCAGATTTCTAAAGATGTACATTCTAGTCTTCTCCATCATAGCAAACAACTCGGGATTATCCTGAAATTATATATAACATAGGGACATTCAATTCAAACTTTAAAGAATTAACTTCAAAACTGTCAATATGGGAGTGTGTCGTAAGTAGCAGAAGGGGAAAATGAATTCATGAGTGTAGAACTGTTTTCACGTAGATAACCTCTTTCTAGAACACCTTCCTGGGTAAGCGTGTACCTAACACTACAGGGAGATAACTCTGTGAAATCAGCTAAACGTTTTAATTACCTTGTTTTGTTAAGGGAATATTAAGCTTCTCAATGATCAAAATAAGTTTTGTTAAACTGCTATATAACCAGTGTAATTGTTCTGATAAATGGTTGGTTCAAATTTTTTTAAATTTTTATATTTTTGTCACAGGGTCAAAGTAAATACTTTGTCAAAATTTCAAGAAAAATTAAACGAGCCAAATTAATTTTAGTTAGAATGTTGGGTACCACCTTAATGTGAAAAATGGTATAAAATAAAAAAGTTATTCTAATTATATCCTACCTCTGCCCACTTCATATCCCAGACATCTTTACGTTCAAATTTCAAATGTTCTCCAACGACTTCTTTTCCGTCAGTATCTGTTATCCTGGTGTCAATGTCAAAGAAGGTCAACACACCACTAATGTCAATAATTGACAAACGACTAAAAGAATAATAAACATGTTTAAAAAATATTATTGAACAAAATATTCCCGTTATAAAAAATATTGACTCCATCTGAATAAGCTTTATTGTACATAAACAACGTTTTTATGTTAGTCAGTAACACCACTGTCCAACATTGGCTCATAAATATGTTAAACCCAGCCTTATTTACTATGTGCCTGTCCTAAGCAGTCATGAGCTTGTAGTTAAGTGGATGCTGTTGTTTCAAGTTTGTTTATAAATTAGGCTGCTCAGTTTCTAAACTGAATTATTCCATATTTTTTCATGGCCTGGTGGATAGTTGTCTCATTGGCAATCATACCATATTTCCTTATTTTTATATTTATATATAAAACTAAATAGTTTATGTTTCTTATTGGAATGTTAAATAGTGTGAATTTTAGTAGAATTTTATTTTTTTCATGTTCAATTCATGTAACCATTTTAATGATTTTTTTTTATTGCACTCACCAGATAAACTTAAAACATAATGATTTTATTTTTGTGTGTGATATTTCCAAGACAGGAAAAAACCCAATCAATTTTATGTAATGCCCAAATTGATACGTAGGATGTAATCTAGGGTACATATTATTTGACTATCTTTACCTTGAAGTTGAGTTAAGAGATAGCTGATGTGGTCTACAGTTCAAGGCATATTTATGTGTCAGTGACAACATTGGCATAGAGTATCTGTTTAGTGTCCCGGATTCTCTCCCCTGAAATCAAATATAAAACGTTAATTTTAATTGATAAAACAAAACAAGCATGTACTATTGTTAAAAATTCACGTCTCTTTCTGAAATGCATAACTTGTACATTATGTTTTCCATAGAAGGACCTTGTAGTGTTTTTTTTTTATATAAAATAGTATTTTATTTAAAAAAAACAACACTCCAATGTCCTTCTATTTAGGTATTTAATACCTATCTATTTTTTAATATAATATTATATCATACAAAATTTAGAACTAGTGAGCCTCTGGCTTTGTTAGTCTTGTATGTTTTTTTAATCTTAATCATTTATATGTTTTTTGAGTTTAGTGTGACATCCATTTTCCCTTAAGTAGTACACACATTTGTTAAGGGGCCAGTTAAAGCCTGCCTCTGGATGCAGGTTTTTCTCACTGTGTTGAAGACCCATTGTTGGTTTTTTGTTTCAGTAAAAATTATTAAAGTAATTTGTTGTGCCTACTTACCACAATCAACACTTTATCTGAGGAACAGATACAACATATAGGATCTTCTGTATTCTGAAATTATAAACAGAAAATTACTAACTAATCATGCTTACTGTTTTTTTTGTATATTATAAATAGAGTTGCACAATGCAGTATGTATTATTTACATATACCTTGCATTTCCTTCTTAATTTCAATTTGAATTTATTTTTTTTCAAGCAAAAGAATAAAAATCTTCATTTTCAAAACGTGGAGAATTGAGACATTAAAGCAAGAAAATATTTTTTTTTAAGGAGATAACCCATTTCATGAATTTCAATATTTGTAGAAATTTCAGAGCAAGAAGCTTAAATACTCTGCACAATTAGTTTGTGTTTTTGATTGAAATATCAAGCGTAAATGTTATGTTATATTTATTTACCATAATTGAATCAATGAAACACAATATTAAGATAAAATGAACAAACATTAACTTTGATTTTTTTTCTTCAAAAACACTGACAAAATAAAACAATCAACAATACATCTGAAACATTTCTCTGTGTAATACAACAATGGTATAGGACACACACATTTACATATTTATCTGCTGTGTGTTTTAGATATTACAATACGATGTTGGTATGAAATGTAACAATACATAGTAGATGCTATAAAACATCAGAACAACAGTTATGAGGGGGGATCGGGTGTTTTTAAGCTCAGGATTTTGGGGATTGACCCTTTCAGGAACCAAGATTTTTTTTTCGAATTTTGGAATGTCAGGATTTAAATTTATTTAAATTCAGGACCTCTAGAATTTGTATTTTAATCCCGGGATTTCAGGTTCAGGACCAGTCCTCTCCCCAGTTATTCTTATCAATTCTCAGCTGAAATACCTCACTTTTATTTTCAATCTTCAGAGATGAAGATTCAGTGAAAGGAATTTACTTGGTGCAATATGAAGATAAATTTGGAACATATTTTTTTCCTTAACATACTGAAATGCATGCAAATAATAACTCAACAAGAATTAGTTTCAGGAACAATATAAATACAACAGAATACTGTAATTACCAGTCTTTTCTGATAGAAACTCTAGTCACAATAAAAATAAAATTATATTTTTTTTCAATTTCAACAAAATTTCCGAATGTCCAGTCAAACTACCGTCTTTCATTAACAAAGCATTGCATTACTCAAAAATTTCTCAAAAAAGGAAATTCCCCAAAAGAAAAAAAATCAAAACAAAAATTAGGAGCAGATGAAATTCTATCATAAGTTTTTTTCTTTTCGAATGAAAAACCATGAGTTACTTTAAAATAGTCAGTACCAACTATAATGTGGATTGAGGACACATTGAATTGTATTTAATGAATTCATTTTTTTTAATATTTTCTTTAATAAAGTATGTCTACAAGATGTTGGCTTTGTTAAACACCTGAATTTTGGTTCACTTATATTCATGTAAATTAGTTCTTTAAAAATTATGTACAATCTACATGAGTTTTCCCAATTTTTTGCTGAACTACAATAATGTTATTAAGAATTGCCATTATCTATGGATATCGACTGAATATAAAACAGTAGAACAAAATCCATCCCAACTATTTAAATTCTTGACAATACCTGGAAAGCTTTTGAGAAATCTACTTCATCTTGGGCTGCACCTCCTGATGGCTGTTCATCTATGTGGTGTAATCTGTAAAAGGGGAGACAATCATTATTACACAAGGGAGATTATTGACACTGTAATGAATTAGTTTTGTCAATATATTTTGAGTAGATATACAATTGACACTATTGGATACTAAAAAGATGATAAAAACATTAGTTAAAGATATAACTAAATCAAATATGTAGATTAAAATATCAAAAGATGAATGCTTTGATACCATGCAGTGATTGAGGTAATCTGATCAATATTGTGTTTCTTGTATGATATCACCATACCAAGCAACAGACAAGCATAGAAAATTGATTGAAATAAAAACATTTCTAATATTCAGGAAAGGTATAAAACAACAACAAATTAGAGAGAGATAAATGTTCTGACCTTTCTGTACCCGTCCTTCTCCTTCCTGCTACTTCAAGGGTAGACAACTTCTTAGGATTTTTAAACTGCCATGTGTAGAAGGCTTCCTTGGATCCTGTAATGATGTGGGTCTTCGTCATAGTCAGATAAACAGGATCAATCTCAACATACTTAGAGTCTAGAGGAGTTCCAATGGAATTACACAACACTAAAACATACTGCAAAATAAAACAGGACCAATCTCAACATACTTAGAGTCTAGAGGGGTTCCAATTGAATTACACAACAGTAAAACATACTGCAAAACAAAACAGGATCAATCTCCACATACTTAGAGTCTAGAGGAGTTCCAATGGAATTACACAATACTAAAACATACTGCAAAATAAAACAGGATCAATCTCAACATACTTAGAGTCTAGAGGAGTTCCAATGGAATTACACAATACTAAAACATACTGCAAAATAAAACAGGATCAATCTCAACATACTTAGAGTCTAGAGGAGTTCCAATGGAATTACACAATACTAAAACATACTGCAAAATAAAAATAGGGTCAATCTTAACATACTTAGAGTCTAGAGGAGTTCCAATGGAATTACACAATACTAAAACATACTGCAAAATAAAAATAGGGTCAATCTTAACATACTTCTGTCTAGAGGAGTTCCAATGGAATTAAACAACACTAATGCATAATGCAAAATAAAAAAGGGTCAATCTTAACATATTACCATCTAGAGGGGTTCCAATGGAATAACACAATGTTAACATATACTGTTGAGTAATAAACTAATTAACTTGCTGTTTAGTTACAAAATGATAGCTTAAAATTTATGTTGTTAAATCTAAGAAGCATTGGGATGAGAATGGCTTTATGCATAAGTCTAAGCTTAATCAAAGTTCATTTCTTTTCTGATTTATCAACAACCCAATAGTAAGTTCTACTTTTACTGTATTTTATTAGTAAGAAGGATTCAAACAAAGTAGAGATTCACATATGGACCAAGGGTCCGGAAACGGTCATATTTGCCAGTCATGTCCTAAACTGAAACTATAATGTCCTAAACTTTTAATTGGGATTTAGGTCAAATTTTATTTTTCAACCGTAATAATTTCGGTCATTTCATTGAGATCGACTTTCAAAATCGCCATTATGAATGCATTTTGTTTTGTTATCGACTTCCTGTAATTAAACTGCCACTTCAATAAAGTGTTATAATCCTGAGGGCCCTCCTAATAACTATATTAATGCCTCGGGGAGCTATTGGCTAATGATTGCTAATCTCATTACCTGTGTTTTTAATTCACACCTGGCAATTAATCACAAGCTCAAAACTATTATTATAAAGAAATAAAAATTCCATACCAACTGGCTTTATTATTTAATTACTCAACAGGTCAGACAATTGTCAATTATGATTTAAAATTAAATTAAAACTTTGTTTAATTTACGTAGAAATTAGATTTAGACAATAAATTGTAAATTTAAAATAATTTCATCCTAAATAAAGATTGTGCAACTATTTTAATTAATATTCTTACACTATTAAAGGTAAAATATTAAAAAGCCGATGATTTCCTGTCATTTGGATAAACAAAACTAATCCCGGAAATGAGTCCGGAATTGTTCATTTTAGGATTGTCGCTGTACATCCGGTTTGAAATTTGACTTCAGAATCAAATGATTCGTAAGGGATAACTGAGAATATTATCGTTTTGAGTCATTAAAATCATTTTATTTTTAAACTGTTGCCTTCCCTTAATTGCTCTTAAACGATTTTTGGAAAATGGTAGGACAAATCATGAAGTAAATGCGATGCAACAGTGAAACAAGTTTGTTGATGCTACGAACATTGACGATCGAGTATGAGCATACTCATAATGAGTCTCATGCAGTAATGTGATTTTGACAATCATTTTTTGAAAAGGGGCATCAACTTTTAAGTTGTATGAAAATGACCGAAATTAGGTGAAAAAATTTCCGGATCCTTGATATGGACCCAAGTTATTGATATCAAAGTTCTAAATCTACGAACAAACCTGGTTGGTTGTATCGTCAGCTTTGGTTGCTAAGCAACAGTAATCTCCACAGGCAGTGATAGCAATCAAATTTCTAACATACTTTACATATTTCTGAAATTGAAATAACAAATTGATCCAATTATTGTTGTTAGATTTTTAAAAAAGAAGGCGAGATAATGTTGTTTAGTCGAACCCTTACAAATTTTAAATAATATTTGTTCTTTTATTAAATCATATTGCTTCTATGTATGAAATATTGGACTATAATAGCTATTATAGTCACAACAGAAAAAAAAATCAATAATACTAATTATTATAATCACCTCTCCATTCTTTGTATCCCAGAATATAACACAATGCTCAACTCTCTCTGGTTTGGTGAAGGAATATACTACAGTGTTAGAACAATATCCCCACTGAAATATACAAACAGACACATTTAAATTTAAATATGTTAAAGCAAGTAAGGCAATCAATTATCAATCGACAGAATGACTGAGCCAACATTTTCCACATTTATTTTCAACTTATTAGTTAGTAATTTTGTGATTGTAAAATAATAGATGTCTAAGGCTGCCAGCAATCTCTACAATTATTGTGTAATACATGTACTGTTAATGGCCCACATTTTAATATTTACATAAACCTATAACCTTTTGTGTAGCTTTCAAAACCAGCTGTGGTAATATATAAAAGTCAATGACAAATTAAGCATCCAAACCAATTTTTGTCATATTTTAATGTAGAGTAACCAAAAGTTGTATATTTCCATCAATTTGTGTTGTTGGTTTTCTACCTTGTTAATGTTAACTGTCTCATCTCATGTCTTCTATCAATCATATAAACTATCACTATTTTTAAATTAAAAGTAAAAACAGAACAAGAACAGTGACATATTATGTCGAAAAAATAATATTTTTGAAGTTTTTTGAAGGTTTCAATTATACCTTATAATCAGGTCTTATGTTAGCGAAGTAAATAAAACTGTCAACAGCTAAAGCTATACGTAAACTTCCACCTTCCCATGAACATGAGGCTATCTGTTTACCAGGAACCTTCAGTGTCCTCAAATGCTGAAAGATAATGTAAAATTTGATATTAAATATAATTTAAGCACAGAAAACTTTAATATTACAAAGTGCATACTGATTTTAAGAGGTCCTTTTTACAAGTTGTCAGCATTAGATTTTTCAAATATTTACTTTTTGGGTGGATTAAAACACCACTTCACATTATAGTTTGCATGCAATGGTTTTACAATATACTCCAACCTGGCTTTTCTATAATACAATAACAAGAGAGGGAACAAAAGCACCCACCCTGGACAAAACACTCCAAGACAGGCATTCAATACATGGAATGTACAAAAATATGAAGACAACAAAGGAAATCTACTACTATCCTTTATCCACTCATGTCCTTTTTCTAGCTGAATTTGAATATTGGACTCTTTACATGCTTTGACTACTATGCTAAAGTGGTATTTACTATCAGTGAACAGCTACTTGCAACATATCCCTTTAGAAACATGACAAATTCACCATGTACTTACCTCACCAAATGGAGCATAGAACTGGACCACATTGACCTCCTTATCTTGTCCCATTGCTCTCTGTGATCCAGCCACTGCTAACACAGAACCAGTATGGTTCCAGGCTATCTGTTGAACCTGCATTCCTGTGTCTATCAGGACTGGATCTAAAACATAAAACATTTGTTACCTCCCTTGCAATTGACATCATGATTTAACACTGAACATGACAGTTTATTATAGCAGTATGCAAGGTAAAAATTGAAACTGTTATTTTAGATTTTGTTTTACCTTTTTTAATTGTGAAAATTGCTACAGCATCTATTTTGCATTTCAATGCTACTATAAAATTTCATTAAATGTTAATTTTAACATTTTTAAAGTACAGCATATTAAAAAGTACCCATGAAAAACTTGAATGGTGGTGCAGTTGCTGCTCATGTCACAAAATTTTGTAAGCAATTTGTCAAATGTATATTTTAATAGAACAGCCCTTATCAAAATCTGATCATATTAGAATTTTAAGCACAATTTTTTAATGAATCTCAGCCCCATGTTTTGTTGACTTACTTTCATCTAGTTCACTTCTCATGATCTGACATCTACCAGAATCAAAACAGATAGCCAGACTTGGACAATTAGGTTCAACGTAGCCATGTACGCCATTATACCACTGTAATCCTGCAATGTGTAGGGCCCCAGACACACCAGAGAGACAATACACTTGTACCTTAGACTGAAAAAAACAAAATCGTACTGTCAAAAGCACAGAATATATTCACATAGGGATACTGACGCATAATGATTTGCTAACAATAGCTGTATTTGTAATAATGGCAGAAGTTTTTTCAACTAATAAAGTAGCCCAGATCGTCATATCATTTGAAGACTTGCAAAGAATAATATTATGTAATTTTAAATCTCATTTAATTGATTAACTATGACCTTAGATATAGAAACCAAGAAATTATGTCTGAACCAAGTCCCTGTAATTTATACAAATAAGAATGTTTAAGTTAGATTTTATTCCTAGTAAAAAATAAATAAGTTTATATATATGTTGTCAATTTACTGGATAGAATGCAATGAAGAAATAGCCAAAAATATTACGCTCTTCTGTATCCTGTGTCTCAAAAAATATATAAATAAAACAAAGCATATACTTACAATGAAGTTTCCTGTGTTGTCATAAATATGTACCTCTCCATTTGTCATACCAAACAACAAAATCTTCCCATCTGCTGACCACTAAATTACAAGAGTAAAAAAGATTTTTATTCAGATATAAAAAAAAAAGCACACAAAACTTAACTTTTCAACGTCAGAGATGATTCTACATGAATGTGGACTTGTAAGATAATTAATTCAACAGATAGAGTGATCTGTTGTCTGTTATATTGACTTATTACTGATGACAAATTCCATTTCCCAAGACATCTGGTCGGTCAAATAATTTGTCCCAAAAGTTTTTAGCATTTCCCTTTGACAATTTTTCAGTATTCCTAAATGATACTTTTTTTTTCCGATTTGATCTAAATCTGGAATTTGAAGCAAACAAACAACTCAGGAAAAATCCTCGCTTATCACCATTTCAAATTAAGAAACATCATTAAGATGTTAAGATAGTTAAAAATGTATTATTAAATTTGTCCCAGAATAAACTAAAATTGATCTAAACAACCATTAGTCGGAATCTATTAAGGTACTTACAGCGACATGAGCTAGCTGTTGTCCTTTTAATTCTTTGCCCCAAATCCTGTTACCATCTACTGATCCGACTATGACTGCACCTGTATATAAGTTAATAGAGTGTGATACAACTTGGTCAATATCCCTAATGCGCCTCAAAATGAGGAACTTAAAAGTTTTGTGTAAACAAAAACCTCTGTGTAGTGATATTGGGCGTATTACTGTTTTTAACAAGTGACTGAGCTTAACCATTTGTGTTGATTTGGAATGTAGAGGAACACAGATTAAATGTGTTGATATTATGGAGCTATTAAATGTGTTCAAAGTATTAATTTTTCAAAGAACTTAATGTGTTACAAAAGAGATTTTTTTTACCACGAGGCAACATGCACAAAAGGATTTTCAGGGTATGCTTATTTATGAAAAAGTAATCTCACTTCGTACCCCGAAAATTTAACCACATATGTGAAATTGTCACAGCATAGAAACAAGCCATCATACATGTCCAAGTTGACTAGATGGACTGAGCTACAGAAGAAAACATTACCATTGTAGTAGTGTCATTTTTACGTCTATTAAATAATAGTAAAAATATCTTTAAAGTTCTGTAATTAATTGTAGTTATTATAAACGTTTAACTTGAATTTTGATAAAGGAATATTATTATTTAAATCAAATCTACACTTTACTTTTTATATTGAGTTCATGAATATTCAAAAGGTTCTTACTTTAAATTACGTATTTGATTGGTCATTGTGATTTCGCGGTCAATTTATATTTGGTATTGACCAGGTATATTTTGCACGGGAACTTGAAAATTACAGACGCATTGTATTGTATCCCGAATTATTACCTGTTATGTTTTCATTCATTGTGGACACAACATATTACATATTGATGTAAGTTAACTTCTTTATTATATTATTAATATTTGCACATGTAAATGACAAATTTAGCAAAGTTTCCATTATATGATTTCGTTCTCCTCGTAGAGTTTTGTTATTACATAAGTATGATAGATGTACCCGAGAATCTTTTATTTAGCTTCGTGCTACATGTATTTTATTATCTACCGTTAATTTGTCACGGTAGAACTAGATATTTGCTTAGCTATTTGATTATTGATACAGATAATTTATATTTCATAAATGGCGGCATATTAGACAAAATAAGGAAAAGTGTTAAAGTGGATATTTATTAGTACACTTATATTATACATTGTAATGATAGAAGTATAACTATAAACGAACTGGAGTTATTTTGTCATATCGTATATTTTAATATTTTACGAGTCCGAATGTTTATGATTGCATTTTGGTTTTAGGACTCCATTGATGTAATTATATACAGAGTATACATTGTGAACTGTGCCTTGTCCTTGCCAGTAAGAACTCACTCCACAAGTGGTAAGAGTCAATCTATTTTTAACTATGTAATGTTGTAAACAAGACGTTATAGATTATTTCCCTTTAAATATGCGGTTTTAAGCATATTTAGTATATTGGCTTAATTAGTCTTTATGAGAATAGTTTCTACATTTTAATTATTGTTGTAATGTAATTGTATGTAAAGAACAAACAATATATTATGTTCCGATCAGTTTAATGTAATGTTCGCAGTTTTAACTTTAGTTTTGTACCGTACTTAAAGTAAACCAGTAAACACTATATAGTATATTATTTACGATCAAGGGTTACATTCTTGTGTAGTGTATCACAATTAGAAGTAAAAGTACACGTGACATCAGCTCACTGATTGTCTATTAAATGTATTCGCAGTATAGTACACAGTATTAAAGTGCATTGTATTTTACCATAACTATATGTGATAATGTATAACTTAGGGTACTTGAGTTTTGTAATAGATCTGTTATTTATAATTGTGATATTGTTATTTCAGAGTTTATTTTTATACTACTGGTATAATAAATAATCCGAACCCTACACAGAGTTTGTTATATCTTTATCCAAGAATCGACCCTGTTACAAAATGGCGCCCAACGTGGTTTAATGGATTGATGGCACAGTAAGATTAGGGTACCAGTGTGTGTGTGTGACCACCGAAGCAGACGACAGACGAGACCACGTGATGTTTGTTTACCAACAATGCGCAGATGTCCAAAGACGCACGTGCCAGTGTTTACATCCGTTGATGTCCACATGTGTTTGTTTACATTAACATGTTATACCGTGTTCCAGTTATGAAGATTTGTGAAACCGGAAGTTACTTTGAGTAACTTAGACCGCCGATAGAGAAATAATTGCGAATGTTGACCCAACTGTAGAGTGGAGAAATATAAAATTGCACAATATTGTTTTAACTTTATGAAACTTAGCAGATATGTTTGCAGAATATGATGACAGTCACAAAATACATGTAACAAGGGGAAAAATATGAACTGTATGAAATGTAATCAATTTCTTTAATTCTAAGTCTTTCATCAAATACAACCATCTGATTCCCATCATGTTCATAATTAGCTTTCAAAAGACACCTTTCTGATTTACCTTCATCATTGAAAATTTGAAAACCAAGGATCTATAAAAAAACTGAATATGTGAAGAGAAATTTTATCATGTAAGAGCAAAAACTTATAGCTAAATCTATCTTAGTTAAACTTTGCTTAAAGGAGTTGATAACATTAGTTCTAAATTATAGTTATACTAACCATCTTCATAAACAATACAGATCTTCTGTCCATCAGCGTTCCATCCCATACTACGTACTACAGACTTATTCCTGTTGTTGATCATCTCTTCATACCACATTCCTACAACAATACTACAACATTATAAAGGGACATAACTCAAGAAGGATAAAAGCTAATGGTTAAGTTCTTTAGGTAAATAGAATCCGTTACAGGTGCACAAACACTGAAAACGTATACTGTAGATTCATTATTATTCGTTGGATACCAATTTTCATGGATTTTAGGGTACAGGTGAACCACGAAATTAAATGATCAACAAACATGTAAGTTTTGCTAAATCCACGAAAATTGATACCCACGAAAATAATTGAATCCTCAGTACATTTTGCAGATTGATACATTCATCATTGTAATGAATTTACTTTTTAAATTCAATCATTAATTAACAATTTGTTTAGGGATATCTCTAAAAATAAAAACATAATTCCAAAATAAGGGGAAATAACCACTGCACTTACATTGTCACATTTACAGAATAAATTGCCAAATTTTATTTTTGAATTTTAATATGTCTTCTGATTGGCTAAAAGTTTTTATCTATCAGCTTATAGACGTTATTTTGACATACCAAAGTAAAACAACTGTGTAATCTAGGACTAATATAGGTAGTTTCATATCATACTGAAATGTTCTCATTCTTTACATTGTCAATAAAAATCTCTGAATGATAAAATTCTTCAATTCTAATTACTAAAACGTAAAATATAAATATGAAAAGCATCTGTATTATTTGTGATAGTAAAAGGTTAATTCCCTTAATAACAATAATAAGCCTTATATCAAATCTGGTTGTTTGTTTTCTCTTTTGAATTATTTCACATTTTCCATGTCAGGACCTTCTATATAGATCTATATAAGAAGATGTGGTATGAGTGCCAATGAGACAACTCTCTCATCCAAGTCACAATTTAAAAAGGGAACCCTTATAGGTCAAAGTATAGATTTCAACAAAGAGCCTGGGCTCAAACCAAACATCAAGCTATAAAGGGCCCCAAAAATGACATGTGTAAAACCATTCAAACGGGAAAAACAACAATCTAATTTATATAAAGAATGAAAAAACAAGAAACACTTTTAAACCGCATCAACAAACAACAACTACTGAACATCAGATTCCTGACTTAGGACACATGCAAACAAATGCAGCAGGTTTAAACATGTTTTAAAATAGGTACAAACTTTCGCCAATATCTGAAACAATAGTATAACATCAAAACATAAAAAAGACACACCATAAAATATCAATTGAAATGGCTTAACTCAATCAAAAGACATATTACACAAGGGAACATGTACACAGAACAAATTAATTTGATCTATGACACAATGTAAATACAAAATCAATAAAATAAGGGGTTATCTGTTAAAGAATTTTAGAAAAAACAAAACTGAACAAAATGCTGCCAAAAGAATAATGCACACATTTGTAATTCATAGAACAGAATTTATAGTCATAACAAACCCTTATCAAAGCTGGTTTATATTTAAAATAGAGATAAATAAAAAGCATTACAAGCTAATAAGAAAGTAAAACTTGAGAGTACTCACAGTTACTGAAAGCGAGTTAAAGCCCAAAACAATTAATGATAAAATGGATGAATTGGAGACTAATGATCTAAAACACATCTAAGGGATTTAGTATTTTAACGTCATTGACAGTCAAATAATATAGCTTACTGATAAGGTTGTACAGTGAAATATATACATTCTTGTTCTTACTGGCAATCATACCACACCTACTTATTCTATTTTTTAATTCTGACCTTTGTACAACATCCATACAATAATTAGACCATGCTGGTCACTTGTGGTCAGTTTTTGGTATTGTTCATTCCATGTTACGACTTGGACAGCACCTGTAATATACAAACAGAAATAACAAACCTATTCTCAACAAATCAGGGGTGAATCAAGCAATTTGTAAAAGAGGGGTTTCCAACTATATTTCAAATGAATTGATCGTCAAAATAAAAGAAGGGGGGCTCTGAATCCGCCACTGACTTGATTATGTCATCTTTAAAGAAGAACTTTTTCTAATTATAGATTATCGTTGATTATCTCAAGAGATTGATTTTCTCGCTTGAGCTGGTACAGCGAAAGTGAGAAAAGCAATCGAGTTGATGAGATGACCAATGATAATCTGTTTATCGCTATTTTACCTATGACGAGGTTGTCAATTTCAATGTAAATTTCATTAGCAACACCACGTGGCCTCCTTAGTTTCTAGCGATAATTTTTCCATCTCAAGCGAGAAGCATGATATGAAAATTATCACAAAAAAGGATCAAAGGAAAAATGCACAATATAGCGATAATGCACCTTACGGCTTTTTAGTCCATTCCAGAAAATAAACAGCCATTTACGGTTCAAGTGTATCACAAACAAAGGTCAAAAGCAATGAGCTGAGAAAAACTATGAAATTGAATATTTTGAAATTTTTATAGTTTATGATCCAATTTTTGAAGCAACATACTTTGTTTAAAGTGTTTACAACCTAACTAAAATGCATATGCAAAGAACAAATGTTTAAACAAGGCCCTAGATAGCTTCCACTGCATTGTAAGAGTTGGGTTACTGAGAACTTATCCAGAATGGATTAAATATTTTTCATATGCTATTTAATAATTTATAAGTCTCTTCTTTTACAAAAGAAGCCTGGTTTAGTAAAGCATCAGCCCTATTTGTAGTACACTTCAGGTGTAACAGTGTTCCATTAATGTTTATAATTAAATCTAAACATCTGAATTGTGGTCAAATATCACCATTAACACGAGCTTTGCATACTAAAATAGGACCACTTCATGCTTGGTCCCGTAAGCGTTTCATTTAGTATGTACAGACACTTTTAATATTATCGGTCTCATCCAAGCACTCCTAAACAGGAAATTAGTCCCAAATGTTTATAAACATATATCATACAAATGAATATAACTTTGTAAAAAGTAAAATTCTCTTCGTTAACAATTAATTTTAAAAAAGGTAAACAGTAAATAGTACAACAATAAAATCTAACCACTATGTCCTTCTAGGGTCTGGTTCATTGACAGGTTACTTGGAGCTGCAAGTCCTTTCACTTTAGCATCTTTCCCTGAATGTAAAATTAAACAAAGGATATTTATAAAGAATATAAACCATAAATATAAAAAGTGTTTTGTTTTTAGCTGTAACATGTGTATATTTAGATTGAATGTGCAGATATTTTATTGTGCTATTTAGGCGGAGGAAGGTGCACAAATACAAGTGGTTAAACCTCACCACAATTTGTGTTAGTATCAAATCAGTCCAGAATTTTTGGGTTCGTTATTGTTTAAAACATCTAATTTAATTTTTTTTTAATAGTCAGATGTTGACTGTTGTACTGTTTTATATTTCAGGTAATTCATTTCATTCTTTTTATGTATTATATGTATGAATATAATGCTTGTAAATAAACTAAAACAAGAATGTGTCCATAGTACACAGATGCCCCACTCGCACTATCATTTTCTATGTTCAGTGGGGTCAAAACTTTAATTTGGAATTAAAATTAGAAAGATCATATCATACTCATAGGGAACATGTGTACTAAGTTTCAAGTTGATGTTACTTTAACTTCATCAAAAACTACTTTGACCAAAAACTTTAACCTGAACTTCGATCGCACTATCATTTTCTATGTTCAGTGGACCATGAAATTGGGGGTCAAAACTATAATTTGGCAATAAAATTAAAAAGATCATATCATGGGGAACATGTGTACTAAGTTTCAAGTTGATTGGACTTTAACTACTTCAAAAACTACCTAGACCAAAAACTTTAACCTGAAGCGAACGGACGCACGGACAAACGAACGAACAGAGGCACAGACCAGAAAACATAATGCCCCTCTTCTATCGTAGGTGGGACATAAAAACAGGCTTTGATGAGTTTTACCTTTCCTTCCTTTTACATAAAAAGTACAACTTTTATAAATCAGTTAAGCCTGTGAACCATCATACATGTACATGTACCTGAAGCTGTTTCTGACTTAATGCAGTCCCAAACATACTTGAAGCTGTTTCTGACTTAATGAAGTCCCAAACATACCTGAAGCTGTTTCTGACTTAATGAAGTCCCAAACATACCTGAAGCTGTTTTTGACTTAATGAAGTCCCAAACATACCTGAAGCTGTTTCTGACTTAAGGAAGTCCCAAACATACCTGAAGCTGTTTTTGACTTATAAATGAAGTCCCAAACATACCTGAAGCTATTTCTGACTTAAGGAAGTCCCACACATACCTGAAGCTGTTTCTAAATTCTAACAAAAGGACTCTAACTTCTTAGAAGTACCAAACATACCTGTAGCTGTTCCTAAATTCTAACTAAAGGACTCTAACTTCTAAGAAGTACCAAACATACCTGTAGCTGTTCCTCAATTCTAACTAAAGGACTCTAACTTCTAAGAAGTCCCAAACATACCTGAAGCTGTTCCTCAATTCTAACTAAAGGACTCTAACTTCTAAGAAGTACCAAACATACCTGAAGCTGTTCCTAAACTCTAACTAAAGGACTCTAACTTCTAAGAAGTACCAAACATACCTGAAGCTGTTCCTTAATTCTAACTAAAGGACTCTAACTTCTAAGAAGTACCAAACATACCTGAAGCTGTTCCTCAATTCTAACTAAAGGACTCTAACTTCTTAGAAGTACCAAACATACCTGAAGCTGTTCCTAAATTCTAACTAAAGGACTCTAACTTCTAAGAAGTACCAAACATACCTGAAGATGTTCCTTAATTCTAACTAAAGGACTCTAACTTCTAAGAAGTACCAAACATACCTGAAGCTGTTCCTCAATTCTAACTAAAGGACTCTAACTTCTAAGAAGTACCAAACATACCTGAAGCTGTTCCTCAATTCTAACTAAAGGACTCTAACTTCTAAGAAGTACCAAACATACCTGAAGCTGTTCCTCAATTCTAACTAAAGGACTCTAACTTCTAAGAAGTACCAAACATACCTGAAGCTGTTCCTTAATTCTAACTAAAGGACCCTAACTTCTAAGAAGTACCAAACATACCTGAAGCTGTTCCTCAATTCTAACTAAAGGACTCTAACTTCTAAGAAGTACCAAACATACCTGAAGCTGTTCCTCAATTCTAACTAAAGGACTCTAACTTCTAAGAAGTACCAAACATACCTGAAGCTGTTCCTTAATTCTAACTAAAGGACCCTAACTTCTAAGAAGTACCAAACATACCTGAAGCTGTTCCTCAATTCTAACTAAAGGACTCTAACTTCTAAGAAGTACCAAACATACCTGTAGCAGTTTCTAAATTCTAACTAAAGGACTCTAACTTCTTAGAAGTACCAAACATACCTGAAGCTGTTCCTTAATTCTAACTAAAGGACTCTAACTTCTAAGAAGTACCAAACATACCTGAAGCTGTTCCTTAATTCTAACTAAAGGACTCTAACTTCTAAGAAGTACCAAACATACCTGAAGCTGTTCCTTAATTCTAACTAAAGGACTCTAACTTCTAAGAAGTACCAAACATACCTGAAGCTGTTCCTAAATTCTAACTAAAGGACTCTAACTTCTAAGAAGTACCAAACATACCTGAAGCTGTTCCTTAATTCTAACTAAAGGACTCTAACTTCTAAGAAGTACCAAACATACCTGAAGATGTTCCTTAATTCTAACTAAAGGACTCTAACTTCTAAGAAGTACCAAACATACCTGAAGCTGTTCCTCAATTCTAACTAAAGGACTCTAACTTCTAAGAAGTACCAAACATACCTGAAGCTGTTCCTCAATTCTAACTAAAGGACCCTAACTTCTAAGAAGTCCCAAACATACCTGAAGCTGTTCCTCAATTCTAACTAAAGGACTCTAACTTCTAAGAAGTACCAAACATACCTGTAGCTGTTCCTCAATTCTAACTAAAGGACTCTAACTTCTAAGAAGTCCCAAACATACCTGAAGCTGTTCCTCAATTCTAACTAAAGGACTCTAACTTCTAAGAAGTCCCAAACATACCTGAAGCTGTTCCTCAATTCTAACTAAAGGACTCTAACTTCTAAGAAGTACCAAACATACCTGAAGCTGTTCCTCAATTCTAACTAAAGGACTCTAACTTCTAAGAAGTACCAAACATACCTGAAGCTGTTCCTCAATTCTAACTAAAGGACTCTAACTTCTAAGAAGTACCAAACATACCTGTAGCAGTTTCTAATTTTAGGACTTTAAGAAGTACCAAACATACCTGAAGCTGTTTCTGACTTAAGGAAGTCCTAAACATACCTGAAGCTGTTTCTGACTTAAGGAAGTCCCAAACATAACTGAAGCTGTTTTTGACTTAATGAAGTCCTAAACATACCTGAAGCTGTTTCTGACTTAATGAAGTCCAAAACATACCTGAAGCTGTTCCTAAATTCTAACTAAAGGACTCTAACTTCTAAGAAGTACCAAACATACCTGAAGCTGTTCCTTAATTCTAACTAAAGGACTCTAACTTCTAAGAAGTACCAAACATACCTGAAGCTGTTCCTCAATTCTAACTAAAGGACTCTAACTTCTAAGAAGTACCAAACATACCTGAAGCTGTTCCTTAATTCTAACTAAAGGACTCTAACTTCTAAGAAGTACCAAACATACCTGAAGCTGTTCCTCAATTCTAACTAAAGGACTCTAACTTCTAAGAAGTACCAAACATACCTGTAGCTGTTCCTCAATTCTAACTAAAGGACTCTAACTTCTAAGAAGTACCAAACATACCTGTAGCTGTTCCTAAATTCTAACTAAAGGACTAACTTCTAAGAAGTACCAAACATACCTGTAGCTGTTCCTAAATTCTAACTAAAGGACCCTAACTTCTAAGAAGTACCAAACATACCTGTAGCTGTTCCTAAATTCTAACTAAAGGACTCTAACTTCTAAGAAGTACCAAACATACCTGTAGCTGTTCCTTAATTCAAACTAAAGGACTCTAACTTCTAAGAAGTACCAAACATACCTGAAGCTGTTCCTTAATTCTAACTAAAGGACTCTAACTTCTAAGAAGTACCAAACATACCTGAAGCTGTTCCTAAACTCTAACTAAAGGACTCTAACTTCTAAGAAGTACCAAACATACCTGAAGCTGTTCCTTAATTCTAACTAAAGGACTCTAACTTCTAAGAAGTACCAGACATACCTGAAGCTGTTCCTCAATTCAAACTAAAGGACTCTAACTTCTAAGAAGTACCAAACATACCTGAAGCTGTTCCTCAATTCTAACTAAAGGACTCTAACTTCTAAGAAGTACCAAACATACCTGAAGCTGTTCCTCAATTCTAACTAAAGGACTCTAACTTCTAAGAAGTACCAAACATACCTGTAGCTGTTCCTCAATTCTAACTAAAGGACCCTAACTTCTAAGAAGTACCAAACATACCTGAAGCTGTTCCTCAATTCAAACTAAAGGACCCTAACTTCTAAGAAGTACCAAACATACCTGAAGCTGTTCCTCAATTCAAACTAAAGGACTCTAACTTCTAAGAAGTCCCAAACATACCTGAAGCTGTTCCTCAATTCTAACTAAAGGACTCTAACTTCTAAGAAGTACCAAACATACCTGAAGCTGTTCCTCAATTCTAACAAAAGGACTCTAACTTCTTAGAAGTACCAAACATACCTGAAGCTGTTCCTCAATTCTAACAAAAGGACTCTAACTTCTTAGAAGTACCAAACATACCTGAAGCTGTTCCTCAATTCTAACTAAAGGACTCTAACTTCTAAGAAGTACCAAACATACCTGTAGCTGTTCCTTAATTCTAACTAAAGGACTCTAACTTCTAAGAAGTACCAAACATACCTGAAGCTGTTCCTTAATTCTAACTAAAGGACTCTAACTTCTAAGAAGTCCCAAACATACCTGAAGCTGTTCCTCAATTCTAACTAAAGGACTCTAACTTCTAAGAAGTACCAAACATACCTGAAGCTGTTCCTCAATTCTAACTAAAGGACTCTAACTTCTAAGAAGTACCAAACATACCTGAAGCTGTTCCTTAATTCTAACTAAAGGACTCTAACTTCTAAGAAGTCCCAAACATACCTGAAGCTGTTCCTCAATTCTAACTAAAGGACTCTAACTTCTAAGAAGTACCAAACATACCTGAAGCTGTTCCTCAATTCTAACTAAAGGACTCTAACTTCTAAGAAGTACCAAACATACCTGTAGCTGTTCCTAAATTCTAACTAAAGGACTCTAACTTCTAAGAAGTACCAAACATACCTGTAGCTGTTCCTTAATTCTAACTAAAGGACTCTAACTTCTAAGAAGTACCAAACATACCTGAAGCTGTTCCTCAATTCTAACTAAAGGACTCTAACTTCTAAGAAGTCCCAAACATACCTGAAGCTGTTCCTCAATTCTAACTAAAGGACTCTAACTTCTAAGAAGTACCAAACATACCTGAAGCTGTTCCTCAATTCTAACTAAAGGACTCTAACTTCTAAGAAGTACCAAACATACCTGAAGCTGTTCCTTAATTCTAACTAAAGGACCCTAACTTCTAAGAAGTACCAAACATACCTGAAGCTGTTCCTCAATTCTAACTAAAGGACTCTAACTTCTAAGAAGTACCAAACATACCTGAAGCTGTTCCTTAATTCTAACTAAAGGACCCTAACTTCTAAGAAGTACCAAACATACCTGTAGCTGTTCCTAAATTCTAACTAAAGGACTCTAACTTCTAAGAAGTACCAAACATACCTGAAGCTGTTCCTTAATTCTAACTAAAGGACTCTAACTTCTAAGAAGTACCAAACATACCTGAAGCTGTTCCTTAATTCTAACAAAAGGACTCTAACTTCTAAGAAGTACCAAACATACCTGTAGCTGTTCCTCAATTCTAACTAAAGGACCCTAACTTCTAAGAAGTACCAAACATACCTGAAGCTGTTCCTCAATTCTAACTAAAGGACTCTAACTTCTAAGAAGTACCAAACATACCTGAAGCTGTTCCTAAATTCTAACTAAAGGACTAACTTCTAAGAAGTACCAAACATACCTGAAGCTGTTCCTCAATTCAAACTAAAGGACCCTAACTTCTAAGAAGTACCATACATACCTGTAGCTGTTCCTAAATTCAAACTAAAGGACCCTAACTTCTAAGAAGTACCAAACATACCTGTAGCTGTTCCTAAATTCTAACTAAAGGACTCTAACTTCTAAGAAGTACCAGACATACCTGAAGCTGTTCCTCAATTCAAACTAAAGGACTCTAACTTCTAAGAAGTACAAAACATACCTGTAGCTGTTCCTTAATTCTAACTAAAGGACTCTAACTTCTAAGAAGTACCAAACATACCTGTAGCTGTTCCTCAATTCTAACTAAAGGACTCTAACTTCTAAGAAGTACCAAACATACCTGTAGCTGTTCCTCAATTCTAACTAAAGGACTCTAACTTCTAAGAAGTACCAAACATACCTGAAGCTGTTCCTCAATTCTAACTAAAGGACTCTAACTTCTAAGAAGTCCCAAACATACCTGTAGCTGTTCCTCAATTCTAACTAAAGGACTCTAACTTCTAAGAAGTCCCAAACATACCTGTAGCTGTTCCTCAATTCTAACTAAAGGACCCTAACTTCTAAGAAGTACCAAACATACCTGAAGCTGTTCCTTAATTCTAACTAAAGGACTCTAACTTCTAAGAAGTACCAAACATACCTGAAGCTGTTCCTTAATTCTAACTAAAGGACTCTAACTTCTAAGAAGTCCCAAACATACCTGAAGCTGTTCCTTAATTCTAACTAAAGGACCCTAACTTCTAAGAAGTACCAAACATACCTGAAGCTGTTCCTCAATTCTAACTAAAGGACTCTAACTTCTAAGAAGTACCAAACATACCTGAAGCTGTTCCTTAATTCTAACTAAAGGACCCTAACTTCTAAGAAGTACCAAACATACCTGTAGCTGTTCCTAAATTCTAACTAAAGGACTCTAACTTCTAAGAAGTACCAAACATACCTGAAGCTGTTCCTTAATTCTAACTAAAGGACTCTAACTTCTAAGAAGTACCAAACATACCTGAAGCTGTTCCTTAATTCTAACAAAAGGACTCTAACTTCTAAGAAGTACCAAACATACCTGTAGCTGTTCCTCAATTCTAACTAAAGGACCCTAACTTCTAAGAAGTACCAAACATACCTGAAGCTGTTCCTCAATTCTAACTAAAGGACTCTAACTTCTAAGAAGTACCAAACATACCTGAAGCTGTTCCTAAATTCTAACTAAAGGACTAACTTCTAAGAAGTACCAAACATACCTGAAGCTGTTCCTCAATTCAAACTAAAGGACCCTAACTTCTAAGAAGTACCATACATACCTGTAGCTGTTCCTAAATTCAAACTAAAGGACCCTAACTTCTAAGAAGTACCAAACATACCTGTAGCTGTTCCTAAATTCTAACTAAAGGACTCTAACTTCTAAGAAGTACCAGACATACCTGAAGCTGTTCCTCAATTCAAACTAAAGGACTCTAACTTCTAAGAAGTACAAAACATACCTGTAGCTGTTCCTTAATTCTAACTAAAGGACTCTAACTTCTAAGAAGTACCAAACATACCTGTAGCTGTTCCTCAATTCTAACTAAAGGACTCTAACTTCTAAGAAGTACCAAACATACCTGTAGCTGTTCCTCAATTCTAACTAAAGGACTCTAACTTCTAAGAAGTACCAAACATACCTGAAGCTGTTCCTCAATTCTAACTAAAGGACTCTAACTTCTAAGAAGTCCCAAACATACCTGTAGCTGTTCCTCAATTCTAACTAAAGGACTCTAACTTCTAAGAAGTCCCAAACATACCTGTAGCTGTTCCTCAATTCTAACTAAAGGACCCTAACTTCTAAGAAGTACCAAACATACCTGAAGCTGTTCCTTAATTCTAACTAAAGGACTCTAACTTCTAAGAAGTACCAAACATACCTGAAGCTGTTCCTTAATTCTAACTAAAGGACTCTAACTTCTAAGAAGTACCAAACATACCTGTAGCTGTTCCTTAATTCTAACTAAAGGACTCTAACTTCTAAGAAGTACCAAACATACCTGAAGCTGTTCCTTAATTCTAACTAAAGGACTCTAACTTCTAAGAAGTACCAAACATACCTGAAGATGTTCCTTAATTCTAACTAAAGGACTCTAACTTCTAAGAAGTACCAAACATACCTGAAGATGTTCCTTAATTCTAACTAAAGGACTCTAACTTCTAAGAAGTACCAAACATACCTGAAGCTGTTCCTCAATTCTAACTAAAGGACTCTAACTTCTAAGAAGTCCCAAACATACCTGTAGCTGTTCCTCAATTCTAACTAAAGGACTCTAACTTCTAAGAAGTACCAAACATACCTGAAGCTGTTCCTCAATTCAAACTAAAGGACTCTAACTTCTAAGAAGTACCAAACATACCTGAAGCTGTTCCTAAACTCTAACAAAAGGACTCTAACTTCTAAGAAGTACCAAACATACCTGAAGCTGTTCCTTAATTCTAACTAAAGGACTCTAACTTCTAAGAAGTACCAAACATACCTGTAGCTGTTCCTAAATTCTAACAAAAGGACTCTAACTTCTAAGAAGTACCAAACATACCTGTAGCTGTTCCTAAATTCTAACTAAAGGACTCTAACTTCTAAGAAGTACCAAACATACCTGAAGCTGTTCCTCAATTCAAACTAAAGGACTCTAACTTCTAAGAAGTACCAAACATACCTGAAGCTGTTCCTCAATTCTAACTAAAGGACTCTAACTTCTAAGAAGTACCAAACATACCTGAAGCTGTTCCTTAATTCTAACTAAAGGACCCTAACTTCTAAGAAGTACCAAACATACCTGAAGCTGTTCCTTAATTCTAACTAAAGGACCCTAACTTCTAAGAAGTACCAAACATACCTGAAGCTGTTCCTTAATTCTAACTAAAGGACCCTAACTTCTAAGAAGTACCAAACATACCTGAAGATGTTCCTTAATTCTAACTAAAGGACCCTAACTTCTAAGAAGTACCAAACATACCTGAAGCTGTTCCTCAATTCTAACTAAAGGACCCTAACTTCTAAGAAGTACCAAACATACCTGAAGCTGTTCCTTAATTCTAACTAAAGGACTCTAACTTCTAAGAAGTACCAAACATACCTGAAGCTGTTCCTCAATTCTAACTAAAGGACTCTAACTTCTAAGAAGTACCAAACATACCTGAAGCTGTTCCTTAATTCTAACTAAAGGACTCTAACTTCTAAGAAGTACCAAACATACCTGAAGCTGTTCCTCAATTCTAACTAAAGGACTCTAACTTCTAAGAAGTACCAAACATACCTGAAGCTGTTCCTTAATTCTAACTAAAGGACTCTAACTTCTAAGAAGTACCAAACATACCTGTAGCTGTTCCTCAATTCTAACTAAAGGACCCTAACTTCTAAGAAGTACCAAACATACCTGAAGCTGTTCCTCAATTCAAACTAAAGGACTCTAACTTCTAAGAAGTACCAAACATACCTGAAGCTGTTCCTCAATTCTAACTAAAGGACTCTAACTTCTAAGAAGTCCCAAACATACCTGTAGCTGTTCCTCAATTCTAACTAAAGGACCCTAACTTCTAAGAAGTACCAAACATACCTGAAGCTGTTCCTTAATTCTAACTAAAGGACTCTAACTTCTAAGAAGTACCAAACATACCTGAAGCTGTTCCTTAATTCTAACTAAAGGACCCTAACTTCTAAGAAGTACCAAACATACCTGAAGCTGTTCCTAAATTCTAACTAAAGGACTCTAACTTCTAAGAAGTACCAAACATACCTGTAGCTGTTCCTCAATTCTAACTAAAGGACTCTAACTTCTAAGAAGTCCCAAACATACCTGAAGCTGTTCCTCAATTCTAACTAAAGGACTCTAACTTCTAAGAAGTACCAAACATACCTGAAGCTGTTCCTTAATTCTAACTAAAGGACTCTAACTTCTAAGAAGTACCAAACATACCTGAAGCTGTTCCTCAATTCTAACTAAAGGACTCTAACTTCTAAGAAGTACCAAACATACCTGAAGCTGTTCCTTAATTCTAACTAAAGGACTCTAACTTCTAAGAAGTACCAAACATACCTGAAGCTGTTCCTCAATTCTAACTAAAGGACTCTAACTTCTAAGAAGTACCAAACATACCTGAAGCTGTTCCTCAATTCTAACTAAAGGACTCTAACTTCTAAGAAGTACCAAACATACCTGAAGCTGTTTCTAATTTTAAGACTTTAAGAAGGCCCTCTTCACCACCACAAGCAATATATCCTTGATCTTTGTTCCAGGAAACATATTTCAACTTAGTGTTGTTAGGGATGGCAATCTATAAAACAAAAATAAAGATCGTTAGCACAACAATAAGGTATGGATCAATCTATAAAAAAGGGTACTTCATGTATTATCTGGCATTAATTGGAAGAGTTAACAAGGTTAAAGTTTGCGTGTGTTTTTAACAAGTTCTCTTTTGTCTTCCATTTGAATATGTATTAACTTGATTATGTCTTTTAACTTTTAGAAATGTCAAACGTCCAGATCTAAAAGGTCAAATTTTATCACGTCTGAAGCTGTCAAACTGAATTTTACACCCCCTTAACACAGAATTGTCAATATTTTGAGTTAGAGCTGGTACAAGTTTCTATAATTTTGATATTATTTGTCTCACTGGTAGTAAACTACACTGTAAAAAGCTTTTTGAGAAAGAGCAGGTGAGATTTTTTTAATTTGAATTTATTGTCTAAAAGAAATGCACTACGAAATAACTGTGTTCTTGGGCCATATTAAGTGTTATAAGACATTTATCTCAAATATTTATTCTACAATTCATATAATCACAAGTTACAAAATGTCAGTCTTGAAAGTACCTAATGTACATTGACTAGGTAAGAACTGACCTTGTAAACCATATCGATCACATGTATCTATTAACTTTAACCTGATTACATGTCTAGCTCTTTCCTATTTCAAGTACCACTTCCTGAAGTTGAACTGAATATATTATATGTATATGAAATTGTGTCCCTGTTCGGAAATAAATTTCAGCAATAAGTTAACAATACTTGTGTCTTATGCTGCATTTACACATAATTTTGAATTACATTTGCATTAACATGATTAACTGATTTGAATTTCAATCAAAACAGTGTAGGTCAGAAGGTAAAATGTAATATAAATTGCAATTCACGTCGTCGAATTTTCTTTAACTGTCCAAATCACTTTCACTTTTAATTGTGCATCATTAAGTTATTGATTATAATTTAATTCAAATTACAAATATAATTTAGAAAGTGTCCACATCATGTTTTAAATCTAGTTAACTTATTTGTATTAACGAAAAGGCATTTATAATACAGTAACACCTTATCGCTATTTGTCCGCCATTACTGGATATTACACAGGTTCCCGTAAAATTTGACATCACAATACAAAAAATCTGATGCCACAATGGAAAAGTGATTGTTGTATGCCTCAAAAGTTCAAGCGGCCAGGTCAGCCGGGATAAGCGATAAGGTGTATGCTAAATTGGATAATGCAATTAGCCAGTTCGAATTCAATTCAAATTATTAACAGAAGAGTGTGTAAACTCGATTAAAGAATTTGATTGGAATTAAATGTACTTGTGAATGAATATATAATATATTGATACTTTTTGGGGGTTATCATAACCAGTATTTACTATTTATCATGTAAATAAAAACAACAAAAGTAACTGAATGAATAACAGATTTACAGAACAAACCATGCAAATGCAGGGATTTGGAAATGTCTAAAAATCATGTCATATTAGAGTTCAAATACAAAAATCGTGTAAATAATATTAATTAACCACCTATTTTTTTAAGTTCTGTTATTGAAAAGATTATTATCTATCTTAAAAATATCTTCAATCTTCAATCTTTGTCGTGATGACAGAGTAATCTCTCTTGTAAATTATCCTCTCTTGTAAAATAATTATCACAATTGTAGTTTCTCCTTTGTACTTATATATTGTAGGTGGCGCTTTAAAAATATTATAGAATTATTGTATGAAGTGAAATAAATTTAAAAAAAAAAAAAAAATGGTTTATTAGGTTATTGAAATGGCATGAAAAATTAAAAATATAAAAAATTTAAAGAAATTTGTATCAAATTATCCACTAAAACGGTTTGTTTCCTCTATGTACTCCGCTAATAATTGATTGATATTTTCTGCATTTGGCAAATTGATTGTTAATAATTGGTCTAGATCTGTTGGAATTTGTCCTGTTATGAAGTATATTTGATGAAATAATTTGTCTCTGGCATCTGAATACAGGTCACATTCAAAAAGGTAGTGTTGTACATTTTCTTTTTGTTTGCAGTGATCACAGGTTTCCGAGTTGATGTGCTGGTTTATTATAAATTGGTATGCATTTAATTTAGAATAACCTGTTCGTAAACTGTTGATTATGTTGTACATTTTTTTTGACGGGAAGTCTTTTTTAACTTTATCTTTAACTTCAGGATGAAATCTGAAATAATGACGTCCAGTATCACTATTTTCCCATCTGCGTTGCCATTTTTTTGTAACAGAATTTCTAGCTGCTTTTTTTACATCTTGTTTTGTAAACACTATGTCATCAACTGCTAGTGTTTCTGCTTCTTTAGCAGCTTCTTTTGCCAGGGAGTCTGCCTCGTCATTTCCTTTTATGTTGGCATGTCCTGGTGTCCAGTTTAAGTTTATTAAAAATCCATGTTCGTTTAAATTTTTTATTTTCCCTTTGATTTCGTTAATGGTTTGATGATAGCTGTCACTTTTCCAATTGAGAGTTAAGATACCTAATGCTGTCTGACTGTCAGAAAATAAAGTTAAAGTATTAATTTGCTCTTTTGAAAAAGATTCTATATAATCCAGAACCATTTTTATTGCTATAAGTTCAGCTAACAAGATTGATCCTTTGTTAGAGACAGGTCTTTTTAATTTTTCTTCTTTATCATTAATGTAAATTATAGCTCCTGCACCGCAGGGGCCTGGATTTCCTAAACATGACCCATCTGTAAAAGCAACTGCTGTGTTTGGTGTTTGAGATTGGAGTTGTTCCGAGATGATTTGTTTTCCTGCCTCTATTTGGGCTGTTGTTCTAGATTTTGAGATGCCAATGTTACGCCAGTAGTCAGGGGCTCTAATGACTGATACTAGACCTTGGTATTCATACTGCGGTTCTATCTTGTCTATATCAACCAATTCTGTATCTTTCATATCTTCAGTTTGTTGGTACATTTTTCCTAGTGGTGATATAAATTTTTCTGGATTTTTCTCCTCTTTCCAAATTTCAAATTTTTTTTTAATAGGGACATTATTACTATAAGAATTAATTTTTCCTAATTCTCTGATGGCCATTTCCTCTCTTCTTAAATCTATTGGTATGTTCCACTTAGTACTTCTAATGCTTCAAGGGATGATTGAGATGGTAGGTCTAAACACAATGCTAGCCCTTTTCTTTGTATTTCATTTAATTTGTCCAGATGACTTGAAGTGCTGGATTGCCAAATACTACTAGCATAATTAAAAATGGAACATACTAAGCTGTCATATATTTGAATGAGTGTCTTTGTTGGTATTAATGCAATTCCCTTGATTTCTCTTATAATTCCTAAAGATCTTTTGGCTTTCTTTACTGTAGATTCTATGTGACTATTGAAATTTAGTTGTTCATCTAATTTTAATCCAAGTTTTTAATTTAAAAATATTTATAAATCTAAAAGCTTCATTGGCAACCAATAAAATTTTCCCTGTTGAAATGTTTTCAGTGATCATAACAAACGTTTCTTCCAGTTAAATAAAAGAAAATCACCTTCTTGCTCAGATACACAAACATTGTGACTACTTAAAACAATAAGTTTCTGCAAAATATTGAAGGAAACGTGAAGACAACAATTCATGCCATCACCGCCATCGCTGGAATGTAGACTGACATTTCAGCCGTGCTTATTGTCGTTCTCTGTTGTAGCACTGCGCGACCTGACAGTCAAGGGAAACAACTTAAATTTTCTTCCGGAAATCGGAATTTTATATGCATCACGGGAATCTATCTTTTCTAACCTCGTGGTCGCAAGGTACGGACGTGTTCCAGTAGAATTTTTAAAATTGACACTGTTTTATGGATAAATATTCTCCATATACACAGGAAAATACCTTAATGATACAATTGTCTATGACTGCATTTGTACTAAATCTAAACACTATTTAATTTGCTGTGCTATATCTATAAATTAAAAAGGGGGAGGGTGGTAGAAACATATTTAAGCAATAATTAGACGATCACATTAAATGTATATGAAATTTCGTGTACGGGAGAACAATTAAGATATTCAAATGTGTCATTTAATAATATTAAGTGACTTGTTTAAAGTTTTATTCATCACTTTCGAGCTTTATCTGCTTTGACGTCCAAATGAACTTTTCTTGATTTTCGTGACGTCACCACGAGATTCAATATGGCTGAACAAAATAGGCGGAGAATGTATACAAATGGAAATAATTAGATAATAGTGTTAAGGAAATGAATATTCAAACATAAATAGGTACGTCATATCCTAGAAAAATATCTAACGAAACGAACTAGATATATTGACAAGCTTTGCATGGATTATAAAGAATAAATTTTAGGGAAATAAGTGCGACCTGAACGTGGGTCGCAATTCCGAACGTTTTGAAATAGGAAAAATCCGTAGCTCTATGGTCCGCAAATAGTCCAAAAATTTCAAAAGGACCTCAAGAGCTACGATACCGCAGCTAGGTGCGAGATGTGATGGATTCAAATATTCAGTAAAGAATTAGAAAAATTATCGATATCCTGTCTTGTGGAGCTCTTAAATTAAATTTCTTAATTTTTATTGTAGTGATTTTGTGTAACAACTTCACCAAAGAAGAAAAAATGGCACCCGCAAAGAAAACCGTAAGTTGAAATGTTGGTTTTAGCACAATCATGTGATAAAAAAGGGAAAGAGAATAATCTACAAACAAATGTGACAAATAGTATTAAGATTTAAATGTTGAGCAACACAAAAAACACCACAAATGCTGTCTAATCTATAGTTCTATGGAAGGTTGAGCATATGTGCTCTAAGTGGCAGTTTATACTGAACTCCTTGTTATTTTAAAAGCAAAAGATTTTATATTTTCTGTTAAAGGTAATATTTAAATAAACTTCAGGCTTATTCTTCGCTATAAAATATTTCAGAACTAAGGTATATTATGGATAGCTATAGATATTTAGACCAAAATAGAAAATAAGAATTAAATTGTTTGCCTTACAGAAAAAGAACATTGAGAACATCAATTCTCGACTTGGTCTTGTTATGAAGAGTGGCAAGTTTGTACTTGGATACAAACAAACCCTGAAGACCCTCCGTCAAGGCAAAGCTAAACTGGTGATCATTGCTAACAACACACCTCCATTAAGGTATGTTATTACTGGATAAGTAAGCATTCGACTCTATGATATTACGCCAAAATGTTTTAAGTGTTTTTATATCATCTGTCAAATCAGAAAACCCTATTGTGTAGAGATGGTTTAATTTGTACGCTGATGAATTTGCTTATTGGTAAAGGATACCAACTTTTTATGGATCTTTTCAATTTTTAAAGGATTAAGGAAAATGAGTGATGGCTAAATAATGGTTTCATTAAGTAGGTGGAACTCCGCAATTGGTTTTGTAAGATCATAGTTTTGGCAGGTATTTCATTGTATCATATATATAATATAAGTTTATATAGGTAAATAAAATCTTTATAAGTATTAACCTTTTCCCATATAATAAAAAATAAACCTAAAGGAAAGGGACATCACTGAAGTTTTATTTTGCTTCATTGACCTGAAAGAAATTATGTGTACAAGAAAAGATGTTGGTTTATAATCTCCCTTATATTTTTGTGTAAACTATAAAATTATATTTATGTTTAATGTTTTCAATTAAAAATTGAAAAATTGAAAATCTACGGGAATGAAGTATAGGGTTAAAATTCAAATGGATTCATTAGTTTGGGAAAGGAAGGACATTTTGCACAAGTTCAGACTTGTGTACTGATAGTGATTGAATCCGGAGCCATTATTTGAAATGGTGAAGATGGATTCATGATCTTTCAGATGTTTTCTTTTCTGTTCAAAGCTTGTTTATATGAAACAGCTGTATGACTCTGATGTCTAACCTAGGACAAGCCAAGTGTGTAGAGCTCATTATGGTAAGCAAATCAAAAGGTTTTAGTCAGAACAACATCAATAAAGACTTGGGAGTTTATTTATGCTTGTTCAACAGTCCACACCAAATACTTTTTCTAAAAGTCTGAAGACCAATATTCAAACAAATTGTCTTATTGGTCCAAACAAAGTTTTGCAATAATTTTCTAGTCCGAATAAAATTTCATTAGTCTGGGGCATCGGACTAGTAGCTAACCGTGCAGACTGGTACAATGTACTTGTTACCAGCATGATAGGCTCAAACTTTATTGTACAGATAGCAAAAAGGTTATCTTTAATGTTCCTCTTAATCTTGAGGCTATTAAATTATGAATGTGGATTCAGATATAAAATTAATACATCCTGTGAAATAAATATAGTTTGCAGGTAATTTGACCTTGACCTTATTATCCTTCAATGGTCAACAATTAAATTTAATAATAAGGTCTGTATCTCAGTTTCTATATTTTATTTTTAAAGCAATATGACAACTTTATTTTGTGTATTTGGATTAGTTATTTATATTATTTTGACAGGTTTCTTCTGGTCGTGATCTTGTTTTAATAATTAATTGGTTGGTGTCAATTTTCTGTTGTACCGAAACCAAGACTTTCAGCATGAAATTTAATATTAAAATTAAACTATTTGAAATATATATCAAGAGTGTGCATTCTTGTTTTAAGAAGTTTTAGTAACCTCAATATTTTATTACAATATTAAAATTGCAACTGAAATATATTACCAATAAATTAATAAAATCTTATTATTTTCACAGGAAAAGTGAGATAGAATACTATGCTATGTTGGCCAAGACAGGTGTCCATCATTACACTGGAAATAATATTGAACTGGGAACTGCCTGTGGTAAATACTTCCGAGTCTGTACCTTAGGAATCACTGATCCAGGTTAGTTACACCATGTCAAAATAAAACTGGGTACTCCTTGTAGAAAATCATCATTGCATGCATTTATTTTGATATTTTGCAATATCATATTGAGAAAAATCCTGGTTAATTCATATAATAAAGGGCGAGTTTAAAATATTGCAATTATTACCCTGTCTCATTTTTTCGCAAATTTACAATATATGTAACAAGACTGGGAACTCCTTGTGCTTAATTAAAATAATGAGGTTTCTATATCTATGGCAACATAAAACTGAGAAACACCAGTTTAATACAATAACTGCAAAGTTTTATACAATTTGGATTCAGATGTGCATGCTAAAGAAACGAAAAGTTGGAAAACTTTATGCTGGTTTCAATTTTACAAATTGTTCAGTTCAGTATCAACTTTCTTTATGAAATAGTGAAGGGGAATGGAGGGAGTTGAACAGTATTGTCTACAATACATTTTGTTGTATTTGTAGCCTGAATTGGACAACATTTTCAGTACACACAGATCAATTGGACAAAAGACCATCTGGACTTTAAAACATACAATCTTCAACAATAGACAAGTGTTATGCAATATGTTGAGCAATAAATCACCTAAGGCATATATAAATTTTCCTGACTGATTCGACTACCATCAATAAATGTTCCAATTGTATAGTAATGTTATTATAGGTTTATAATTTCACTGGCCCACATAATTTAACTGGTTATTTTCTATTTGTAGGAGATTCAGATATCATCAGGAACATGCCAACAGACACACAACAGTAATCGGACAATAAAATATTTCTGGTCAAAATTTGTTTAAATAGAAAAAAGACGTATGATTGTCAGTGAGACAGACAACCAGAGACGATCACATCAGGAACATGCCAACAGACGCACAACAGTAATCAGACAATAAAATATTACTGGTCAAAATTTGTTTGAATAGAAAAAAGATGTGGTATGATTGTCCGAGAGAAAACTCTCAACCAGAGACGATCACATCAAAAGACATAATTAAAAAAGTTACTGTATGGCCTTCAACAATGAGTAAAACATGTACCTCAGTGATCTTTCAAAGGTGTTGAAATAAAACATCAAACCAGAAAACTAACTTTAATATTGGTATCGGATGAGTTTCAGTGGATACAGTAGTTTGATTTTTGTATGAGGGTCTAAATTAAACCTGTGTGACTGACATAGATCATAAAATAATTCCATACACCACATATAGTTGACCTATTCCATAAAATACAAGAAAAATGCACTAAAATTCAAAAACTTAACCTTTGACCACTGAACTATGAAAATGAGGTCAAGGTCAGGTGTCAGCTAGACATGTACACCTTACAATCAGAGGAATTTAAGTACCTTTTGTGAGCACACTCACTGGGCAAACGAAATCTGACAAGATTCCCAAGTTCAAAAACTCCCAACTCTATAAAAGTCAACTGATAAAAAAAATCTTGTGGTTATGCTTATTAACATATGTCCTCTTATAATTACAAAGTTTAATGAAATTCTGTTGCCTAGTTCTGATGACAAGTTGTTGCAGTAGTGGAATGATGCCAATAAGTTGAAAGGTGCACAAAACTCTTAGAAAACCTACATAGTATGTCCTTATTGTTTACAAAGTTCAAAGGGGCACAGCTCCTGGAAAAAAAGTAATCACAATTGCCTTTCAACATGCACATCTAAGTTCAATGAAATTCTGTTGAGTGGTTTCAGAGGAGTTGCTATGATGCACAGTTATAGTAGTAGATGGAGGCCAAGAAGTTCAAAGGTGCAGAACTCGCAAGAAAAATAATTAAATCATAATTTTCTTGTATACAAAGTTTCATGGAATTTCTGTTGTGCTGTTTCATTAGTGTTGCTATGAGCTATTTTAGTATATTGAGGCTAATAAGTTCAAAGGGACAACAATTGGAACTTAATTTCCTGTCGACATGCACATCTTAGTATTTCTTTATTACCTGCAAAGTTTCATTAAATTCTGGTGTCGAAGGGGATATGGAAAGCAATTTTAGTATATTGGGGTCGATATGTTCAAATAGGCATAACCCCTTGAAAAAAATAATTCCGAGTTCTTGGAAGATGTGCACATCTACATAGTATGTCCCTATTGTCAACTTTAAAGTTTCATGAAGTTGTGTTTTAAGAGAAGTCATGTTAAGCTGTTGCAGTAGGATATTTTGGCCAATAAGTTCAAAGGGATGAAACTCTTGGAAAACAAATTGAATCATTGCAAATCTTCATAGTATTTCATGACAAGCTGTTACATGTAATTAGGCCAATAAGTTCAAAAGGATGTAACTCTTACAACATAAATAAAACCCCAATTTTATGTTGGTATGTCATTATCTACAAAGTTTCATGAAAGTCTGCACTGCTGTTAAAGAAGGCTCGACAAAAACCCAAGGGGTAAGAATGAGTAGGAAAATTCTTCGTTTTGTTTCTAAATTTACTTATTTAGTACTGCGCATCCTGTCAACTTAAATGATTTGCCATGCTGGTCAATGTTTAGTTTACGTGACAGTTGTAATAAAGGTTTATATTTAAGACTATCAACACAATATCAATGATAAATAAAGATGGTGAGACATTTCAGCGTAAGTACTCTTGTTTCAATATCCGACAGAAATATTATTTAAGAAATCGATTTTTTGGAAAGTTTGATACACCTTTGAATTTCGTTCAACCGATGTTACCTCGTATGTTTGTTTGCAATAAACAATTTTGGGATTTTATAAAACAAATTGCAATTCGTGGATAGAAACACTAACCGTCAAGGGAGTGTATTGTTTTTCTGGCAGAAAAACAAGATCCATTTATAAGTAAAATACGAAACTTTTACAAACTTTTCTTATGGAACTATTTTATGATCAAAAACAAGTTTTTGTTCAAAGTTTGGTACACAAAGGATAGGATCCTCAATGCTCTTCAACTTTGTACTTGTTCACGGCCGACACTCGGCTAACCGAGAGCAGAGACATATATACATGTGTATATATGTCTCTGCTGTTACTAATGGGAAAAGTTCATGATAGATATAATTGTAAGAAGCAAAATCGTTCAGTAAAGTAAGAACTTCAAACACATCACCATCACCAAAATACAATTTTGTCATGAATCCATTTGTGTCCTTTGTTTAATATGCACATAGACCAAGGTGAGCGACACAGGCTCTTTAAATAGAGCCTCTAGTTTTTTTTATTATTTTGAACTATGCTAGGTATAAATAGATTGTTGACTGTGAATGCTATACTTAGATAAATAAGTCAAGGTACATTTAATCTATATATAAACATAAACAAGGAAGATAAATACGGCAGACATTTTGAGATTTTTACACAAATAAGTTATGGCCCATGGAGGTGGACAGGTTCCAGTTTTCTGTAGCCTTTGTGAGGAGGATACTAGAATAGAATGGAAGTGCCTAAACTGTGACATGCTCATGTGTGATAAATGCAAAGAGAAAATACATGTGAAATTCAAGTTTGCCAAGGATCACAAAGTTGTTTCAATTGAGGAGGTGGGGCTTCATAAGGATGAAATAGATTTTTCCAATATCAGCTGCAATAAACACCCAGTTCAATCATGTGTGATGTTTTGCAAGTCTTGTGTCTACTTAGTATGTCCACAATGTATCTCCGAAACCCATAATGGTCATGGCTTGGTGACCATCAGAGAGGGATATGAAATCCTGATAGGCAAATTGAAGACCGGAGGAAAGAATATCGGAACTAATATTAATGAATTGGAAAAAAGAAAAGAAGAAGTGAAGGATGTGGATAGGACTGAACTTTCCAATTTCGAAAACACTATGAAGAAAATCAAAGATCAGAATGTCCGACTCAAGAAGGAAGTTGATCAACATACTAAAAAATTAGAGGCTGAGTTAATTGATAAGTGGGGAGATTTACATCTGTGTACTGAAACAGAAGAAAAAGAGGTGTCCCTGCTCATTGAAAGTCTGGCTTCCAAAAAGTCAGAAGTTGATGAAATCATCCAATCCACAGATGGTAAGAGAGTCTTTGTGGATGGTTTGGGGTTATTCCAATCAATGGATGAAACAATCACACCACCTTGCAACAAGTTTGATTCTATTCCAATGTTTCTTCCTGGACAAATAACACCTTATAACATTGGTTCACTAGAAAATGTTTCTACTAAGGGTGAAATTAAAATTATAAAACAGTTTGACACTGAAATCTCTGATGTTTTTTTTATGGCAGCCTGTTCTGAAGATACATTGTGGATAACTGACCAGGAAGTACTACAGAAAGTTAATATAGAAGGGAGAAGTTTGAAGATAATTGATCAGAAAGACATTGAAATCTATGGTATGGCAAGTACTCCATCTAAAGATCTACTTTTAGTTACGGAAGGACCTAGACTGATGCAGATCAGTGGTCAGACAGGTGAAATGACTGATTCTTTGTACGAAGTAAAGGGTTTAGATGAGACATCAGCTGTTCATGTAAACCCAGATGGAAAAGTCACTGTTGGTACTTTTAGTGGGGAAGAAGTTTACCCAGCAGTAGGAAGACGTGTTGTGGTTGTGATGGATAAACATGGGAAACATGAAAGTACTTATGAATATGACAGACAAGGAAATCCTATATTTACATTTGTGTTGAATATAACCAGAACAAAGAATGGTAATATTTGTGTAGTGGACAAATTATCTGAAGATAACAGAGGTAGAATGGTAATACTGAGTGAGGATGGAGATGTTCTTAATATCTTCAGTGGACATCCAGAAGTAAACACAGACAAAATTCCTTTCAAACCAGCTCATGCATTCACTACTCCATCTGACAATATCATTGTGTTAAACTTAAACAATGACATATACTTTCTAAACAATTCTGGGAATTATATTGGATATTGTGACACAAGTATAAAGGGAATAAAATTACCACGCTCTTTCTGTAGTACAGAAGCTGGACATACTTATGTAGGATGTGTTGTACCTAATGGTAGTAGTGATAAGGCCAAAATATATGAAGTGGATTTTTTGTGAGTTAGAAACATTTCAGTTCATGTAAGGGACGTTAGATTCTTTTGATACTATAGTTTCAAAACTGTGAGTGCTTGATATTTATGTAAATGACAGAAGTTAGATTCTTTTGACTTTGATACTAGTTCAGAAAGAGTGTTTGACTTTTGATACTAGTTCAGAGAGAGTGTTTGACTTTTGATTATAATTCAGAGAAAGTGAGTGTTAATGACTTTTGATACTAATTCAGAAAGAGTATTTGATTTTTGATACTAGTTCAGAGAAAGTGTTTGACTTTTGATACTAGTTCAGAGAGAGCGTTTGACATTGATGTTTTGCCATGTAAATAAATATAATTTAGATATTTGTTAGAGTATAAATATAGTGAAAGATCTGGGGGAAATAAACTTCAATTATTAAATTTTTTTGAAGTTCATCTAATAAAAATAGACTGATGTTATATGCAAACAAAACCTTCACAATTTATTATAAATAGAACTATACATTCATACGAGACAAGAAAAGTTCACAGTTATTGAAATTAACACCAAAATCCTAGATTACAAAAGACAATATGATAGATATGGATATGCATCATGTGCCTCTTTATAACTCCATTGTCTTAGATGCATGATTCTTTTGGCTTTGAACAAGCTGTCAGTAACTGTCAGTACTCTCAGATCTGTACTTAGTGTCTTTTTGTTGTTGGGAATTTACAAGTACCCGGCCACGTCCACTTGATTTTGTAGTAATTTTGTATTTTTATCCATCTGATGAGCTAAGCATTTTTCATCTGATTTTTATAGTTCGTCTAATGTTGTACTGTTACACCACTGTCCCACTGGTTAGGGGATGGTTGGATCCCGCCAACATGTTTAACCCTACCACATTCTGTATGTATTTGCCTGTCCTAAGTCAGATCACCCTGTAATTCAGTGGTTGTCGTTTGTTTATGTGTTACATATTTGTTTTTTATTCATCTTTTTAACATAAATTAGGCTGTTAGTTTTCTTGTTTGAATATGTTTTAAATTGTCATTTTAGGGCCTTTTATAACCTACTATGTGGTATGGGCTTTGCTCATTGTTGAATGCTGTACAGTGACCTATAGGTGTTAATTTCTATGTCTTTTGGTCTCTTGTGGAGAGTTGTCTCATTGGCAATCATACCACATTTTCTTTTTTATATATACCATGATTTAATTGCTGGGTAAATTCTATTTATTATATAAGCTGTGTATAAAGTTTATACATGTATGTATTCCAAATTTTAAAGATTGAGATGACAAGTTAAAAATGGCTGGGTGCGCCTCAGACAGACACCAGAAAGAAAAGTTAATCACACTACACAAATTAATTAAGATTGAACAAATGAACCCAAATCAAGGGGAGTTAACTCAGGTGAATATCTGAAGGGTATGCAGATCCTACTACATTTTAACTTACAACTCACTGTTTAACTACTGGTAATTGTACTTCTTTTAATAGAATAGATTTTTTTTTAATACTTGGAACATCATAATTTTGACTGGTTATGATCATAGTTAAATTTTTGAGGATGCTAATTATAAAAAAGAAGATTTGTTATGATTGCCAATGAGACAACCCACCACAAGAGACCAAATGACACAGAAATTAAAAACCATAGGTCACCGTACGGTCTTCATCAATGAGAAAAGTTAATGCTGCATAAGTCAGCTATAAAAGGCCTGAAATGACAATGTAAAACAATTCAAGCGAGAAAACTAATGGCCAAATTTAGATTGCACTTAATTTTGAACATTAGGGACAAAAATCATGGTTTTGTCAATTATTGATTTCTTCATTTTTCTGATGGGATAAACCATGAGGAAAGCCCAGGGTATAGAAATTTGACCCGTATATCCCAACTCCCTATTTCCTCAACTCATCTCTAGGTAATTTTTCCATCATACCTATATATCTGTGATATGAGATGGAAATTTTCACAAGTTGATTGGTGAAGAAAAAAAAACAGGAGAAAAAAGTTTTTCCCATTAACAGGAAACAAAAATGACGATTAGGAATTAAAATATAAATTTACTGTATATTTTTTTCTAGCATCACATCATATCACTCATGTTTCAGCCTCCTGATAAGTGTCAATTTATAGAACATGTAACATGCATGCAAACATGGTTTTCCATTTAACAGTGTGGAGAATTGTTTTATCAGGATGTGGTCATATATATCTATAACATGGACTTCATTGTTAATTAATTGTTCAAGTGTCAATACTGTCTGGGTTATAGACTGAATCAATATCTGGAACATATTTTGAATAGTAAGATAGAGTAACCTCCCTTTATATTCTACTTCAGCAGATGTGTTTTTTTTTAAAATAGAAGCAGGGTTATCTCCCATATGGAATCATTTTTCAGAAATTTTAAATTGAATTACTTCCCTTTGATCATAAAAATAACCCTGAATAATTCTACTATTGATCTGATACTTTTAATGGGAAGCTTATGTATTTTTGTGAGCAGTATCCTCTGGAGATGAATAACATTTATATGTTGATGAAGGATAAATCCTGAGGGGTTTCTGGTGTTTGATGAAGGATAAATCCTGAGGGGTTTCTGGTGTTTGATGAAGGATAAATCCTGAGGGGTTTCTGATGTTTGATCTGCTAAAACTGTGACTAATAACCTATAAAAGTTCTGCATTCTAATGCAGCTTGAGTGTCTACTAATGGAACAAAAACATAGGGTTGGAGTAAGATCTTCTCATTTAAGTGCATTATTTCTCCTCAATATTTGCATTCCCCTCTTTCTTATTGAGTGGTATATAGTTATAGGTTAGTCCATCCATCTACATCTGTACAGTTTCATTTGTTTGTCTGACTTTGATATCCACAACTATTGGTTCTATATATTGTTTCACAAATTTGTTTTGAAAATTCAAAGGACTCTACTCACATCATGTCCTTTTGCAGCTCCTATTTCCTATTTCCATCTTGATGTTTGTTGGGGGTTTCCTTTGAATTGAAGTAACTTGGACTTTGTCAACACTGCACACTAAAGTGCACATTTGTATTAGCTATTCCAACTTATCCTATTTTGGTTTTTTTTGTCATTTTTAGCTCACCTGGCCCAAAGGGCCAAGTGAGCTTTTCTCATCACTTGGCGTCTGTCGTCCGTCGTCGTCCGTCGTCGTCGTCGTCGTCCGTCGTCGTTAACTTTTACAAAAATCTTCTCTGAAACTACTGGGCCAAATCAAACCAAACTTGGCCACAATCATCATTGGGGTATCTAGTTTAAAAAATGTGTGGCGTGACCCGGTCAACCAACCAAGATGGCCGCCACGGCTGAAAAATAGAACATAGGGGTAAAATGCAGTGTTTGGCTTATAACTCAAAAACCAAAGCATTTAGAGCAAATCTGACATGGGGTAAAAATGTTTATCAGGTCAAGATCTATCTGCCCTGAAATTTTCAGATGAATCGGTCAATCGGTTGTTGGGTTGCTGCCCCTGAATTGGTAATTTTGAAGAAATTTTGCTGTTTTTGGTTATTATCTTGAATATTATTATAGTAAGAGATAAACTGTAAACAGCAATAATGTTCAGCAAAGTAAGATCTACAAATAAGTCAACATGACCAAAATGGTCAGTTGACCCGTTTAGGAGTTATTGCCCTTTATAGTCAATTTTTAACCATTTTTCGTTAATTAAAGTAATCTTTTACAAAAATCTTCTCCTCTGAAACTACTTGGCCAAATTAATCCAAACTTGGCCACAATCATCTTTGGGGTATCTAGTTTAAAAAATGTGTGGCGTGACCTGGTCAACCAACCAAGATGACCGGCACGGCTAAAAATAGAACAAAGGGGTAAAATGCAGTTTTTGGCTTATAACTCAAAAACCAAAGCATTTTGAGGAAATCTGACATGGGATAAAAATGTTTATCAGGGTAAGAACTATCTGCCCTGAAATTTTCAGATGAATCGGTCAATCGGTTGTTGGGTTGCTGCCCCTGAATTGGTAATTTTGAGGAAATTGTGCTGTTTTTGGTTATTATCTTGAATATTATTATAGATAGAGATAAATTGTAAACAGCAATAATGTTCAGCAAAGTAAGATCTACAAATAAGTCAACATGACCAAAATGGTCAGTTGACCCGTTTAGGAGTTATTGCCCTTTATAGTCAATTTTTAACCATTTTTCGTAAATTAAAGTAATCTTTTACAAAAATCTTCTCCTCTGAAACTACTTGGCCAAATTAATCCAAACTTAGCCACAATCATCTTTGGGGTATCTAGTTTAAAAAATGTGTGGCGTGACCTGGTCAACCAACCAAGATGGCCGCCACCGCTAAAAATAGAACATAGGGGTAAAATGCAGTTTTTGGCTTATAACTCAAAAACCAAAGCATTTTGAGGAAATCTGACAGGGGATAAAAATGTTTATCAGGTCAAGAACTATCTGCCCTGAAATTTTCAGATGAATCGGTCAATCGGTTGTTGGGTTGCTGCCCCTGAATTGGTAATTTTGAGGAAATTGTGCTGTTTTTGGTTATTATCTTGAATATTATTATAGATAGAGATAAATTGTAAACAGCAATAATGTTCAGCAAAGTAAGATCTACAAATAAGTCAACATGACCAAAATGGTCAGTTGACCCCTTTAGGAGTTATTGCCCTTTATAGTCAATCTTTAACCATTTTTCATAAATCTAAGTAATCTTTTACAAAATCTCCACTGAAACTACTAGGCCACAATCATCTTTGGGGTATCTAGTTTGAAAAATGTGTCCGATGACCTGGCCATTCAACCAAGATGGCCGCCACGGCTAAAAATAGAACATAGGGGTAAAATGCAGTTTTTTGCTTATAACTATGAAACCAAAGCATCTAGAGCAAATCTGACCAGAAGTTAAATTGTTAATCAAGTCAATATCTATCTGCCCTGAATTTTTCAGATGAATTGGACAACTGGTTGTTGGGTTGCTGCCCTCCAATTGGTAATTTTTAAAGAAATTTTGCCGTTTTTGGTTATCTTGAATACTATTATAGATAGCGATAAACTGTAAACAGCAATAATGTTCAGCAAAGTAAGATCTACAAATAAGTCAACATGACCTAAATGGTCAATTGACCCCTTAAGGAGTTATTGCCCTTTATAGTCAATTTTTAACAATTTTCATTAATTTGGTAAATTTATGTAAATTTTTACCAAATATAGTTCTCTGTTACTAATGGGCAAAGTTCATGATAGATATAATTGTAAGAAGTAAAATCGTTCAGTAAAGTAAGAACTTCAAACACATCACCATCACCAAAATACAATTTTGTCATGAATCCATTTGTGTCCTTTGTTTAATATGCACATAGACCAAGGTGAGCGACACAGGCTCTTTAAAGCCTCTAGTTACAAAATGTATTTCTTGATACTATCTTATCATAAACATGATTCTGTCCAAAGTTTGGTAGAAATCCAGGTTAGTTTAAGAAAGTTATTAAAATTTCAAAAACTTTAACCGAAGAGTGAATATTTGTGGACGACAGAATGTAGGATCGCTATGTCTCGCATTTTCGAATAAAGTTGAAAGAATGTAGGATCGCTTTGTCTCGTATTTTCGAATAAAGTCGAAGGCTCGACAAAATGTATCCTTAGTTCTTATAGATATGCACATCTATATAGTATGTCCCTATTATTTACTAAGTTTCATGATATTCTGTTGTGTGGTTGAAGATAAGTTTTGAAGAAATTTGGCTTTATACATCGCCAAAGCAGTATAATAAGCAAAAGAAGAAGAACAATCCGTTTTATGTTGGCTTAGTACTGTTTCTTAGCTATGTGACAGACTTGAGGGGGGAGGCGCCCACCCCTTTTTGGTTGCATATATAGTGAACCACTGAGGAGTGACGAGATCGGGCCCCTTCTTAAGCAGCCAGTGGGTCCCCACTTATGAAAATTTCTGGAATCGCCACATGTCATTTGAGAGTTAATGTATTACCTTTACTTCTTTAAATGAACAATGCTAAAGTTGAAATTTACAAGACTAGTACAATATCGTATATTGAAATCGTATTTTTGACTATCCAGTTGAGCTAACATTTAAAGTTATTAATGTACACTTTTTATTTACCATGCTACGGATCATTTGAAAAAGATAATTGATAATTCATTCAATTTGGCATTCTTTTCTTAAATGTTTTCTTAACACTACAAAAATAGCATAGAAGTGCATATACGTGTAAATAATTGAAGAACCCATTTGGTATAGGTATATATATATAGATGACATTAACTGAACTGGACATATATTTTTATGGGAAATCAGAATCTGAACCGGAGTAAGTATATGTGTATTGTTATACCTCGGGTTGTTTAATGTTCTGTTATAAAGGGGGTGGCAATAGGGGGTGCATTTACATGTAAACAACACCTCGATTTTGGCAAAAACAGTTAACAAAAAATGCAAAAATGCTAATAACAGTTAACAAAGTGGGTTGAAAATAGTTAACAAGTTTAATTGATCTTGGATAACAGTTAACAACACCTTGAAAATGGCCATAACAGGTTAACACAAAAAGGTAATCGTATTGCCCCCCCCCCCCTTCTTATAATAAACGTATAACAAAATAACATAAGGAGATGTGGTATGATTGTCAATTTGACCACTATCCACCAAAGTTCAATTGATGTGAACGTAAGCAACTATAGGTAACCGTATGTACTTCGATTGAGATGAATGCATATATATTTCTGATATGCCTAGCTAGGCTGCGTTGATTCTGGTTTTAGCACACTAAATCTATTATAAATGACGGCATTGTCAAAGGAAATTGATTTAAATTTGGGTTGTTTTTGCATGTTCTTCTGAAAACGGGTTGCAATACTAAATCACAATGCAACGAAAACTATGAGAATGTTGTCAAACAAGTTAAGTACGATACACGTCAACTTTAACATATTGAGTGAACTGATTTGATGTTTAAATTTAATACAGCCTAGATTCTATAAAAAAAAAAACCAAGGGTTAGAATGAGTAGGAAAATTCTTCGTTTTGTTTCTAAAATCACTTATTTAGTACTGTCCTGTCAACTTGAATGATTTGCCATGCTGGTCGTATTGTGTTGTTATAATGATTATTTGTAGTTTATTCGAGCCTGCGACTTTAATCGCAGAAAGCTCGACAAAGGGAAAGTGATCCGGCGACGGCGATGTTAGCTCACTTCTTAAAAGCTTTATATTTCAGAAGGTGGAAGACCTGGATGCTGCATACTTTGTTAATGGATGCCTCATGTTACGAAGTTTCCGTTAATCACATGTCCAATGTCCTTGACTTCATTTTCATGTTTCAGTGACTACTTGGAATAAAGTTGATTTTTAGCTCACCTGGCCCTTCGGGCCAAGTGAGCTTTTCTCATCACTTGGCGTCCGTCTTCCCCTATGAAACTACTGGGCCAAATTAAACCAAACTTGGCTACAATCATCATTGGGGTATCTTTTTTTAAAAATGTGTAGCGTGACCTGCAAAACCAACCAAGATGGCCGCCATGGCTAAAAATAGAACATAGGGGTAAAATGCATTATTTTGGCTAATAACTCAAAAACCAAAGCATTTAGAGCATATCTGACGTGGGATAAAATTGTTTATCAAGTCAAGATCTATCTGCCCTGAAATTTGTAGATGAATCGGACAACCTGTTGCTGGGTTGCTGCCCCTGAATTGGTAATTTTAGGGAAATTTTGCTGTTTTTGGTTATTATCTTAAATATTATTATAGATAGAGTTAAACTGTAAACAGCAATAATGTTCAGCAAAGTAAGATTTACAAATAAGTCAACATGACCAAAATGGTCAGTTGACCCCTTTAGGAGTTATTGCCCTTTAAAGTAAATTTTTAACCATTTTTCGTAAATTTTATATATCTTTTACAAAAATCTTTTTCTCTGAAACTACTGGGCCAAATTAAACCAAACTTAGCCACACTCATCATTGGGGTATCTAGTTTTAAAAATGTGTGGCGTGACCCGCAAAACCAACCAAGATGGCCGCCATGGCTAAAAATAGAACATAGGGGTAAAATGCAGCTTTTGGCTTATAACTCAAAAACCAAAGCATTTAGAGCAAATCTGACGTGGGATAAAATTGTTTATCAGGTCAAGATCTATCTGCCCTGAATTTTTCAGATTAATCGGACAACTGTTGTTGGGTTGCTGTTCCTGAATTGGTAATTTCATGGAAATTTTGCTGTTTTTGGTTATTATCTTGAATATTATTATAGATAGAGATAAACAGTAAACAGCAATAATGTTAAGCAAAGTAAGATTTTCAAATAAGTCAACATGACCAAAATGGTCAGTTGACCCCTTTAGGAGTTATTGCCCTTTAAAGTCAGTTTTTAACCATTTTTCGTAAATTTTATATATTTTTTACAAAAATCTTCTCCTCTGAAACTGCTGAGCCAAATTAATCCAAACTTGGCCACAATCATCTTTGGGGTATCTAGTCTAGAAAATGTGTGGCTAAAAATAGAACATAGGGGTAAAATGCAGTTTTTGGCTTATAACTCAAAAACCAAAGCATTTAGAGCAAATCTGACATGGAGTAAAATTGTTTATGAGGTCTAGATCTATCTGCCCTGAAATTTTCAGATGAATCAGGGAACCTGCTGTTGGGTTGCTTGCTGCCCCTGAATTGGTAATTTTAAGGAAATTTTGCTGTTTTTGTTTATCTTGAATATTATTATAGATAGAGTTAAACTGTAAACAACATTAATGTTCAGCAAAGTAAGATTTACAAATAAGTCAACATGACCAAAATGGTCAGTTGACCCCTTTAGGAGTTATTGCCCTTTGAAGTCAATGTTTTACCCTTTTTCGTAAATTTTAAATATCTTTTACAAAAATCTTCTCCTCTGAAACTGCTGGGCCAAATTAATCCAAACTTGGCCACAATCATCTTTGGGGTATCTAGTCTAGAAAATGTGTGGCGTGATCCGCCAAACCAACCAAGATGGCCGCCAGGGCTAAAAATAGAACATAGGGGTGAAATGCAGCTTTTGGCTTATAACTCATAAACCAAAGCATTTAGAGCAAATCTGACATGGAATAAAATTGTTTGTCAGGTCAAGATCTATCTGCCCTGAAATTTTCAGATGAATCAGAGAACCCGTTGTTGGGTTGCTGTTCCTGAATTGGTAATTTTAAGGAAATTTTGCTGTTTTTGGTTATTATCTTGAATATTATTATAGATAGAGATAAACTGTAAACAGCATTAATGTTCAGCAAAGTAAGATTTACAAATAAGTCAAATGACCAAAATGATCAATTGACCCCCTAAGGAGTTATTGTCCTTTATAGTCAATTTTAAACAATTTTCATAAAATTTGTAAATTTTTACTACCGGTAACATTTTCCACAGAAACTACTGGGCCAAGGTCATTATAGATAGTGATAATTGTAAGCAGTAAGAATGTTCAGTAAAGTAAGATGAACAAACATATCACCACCACCAAAACACAATTTTGTCATGCATCCTCGCTTCTTTTGTTCACATAGACCAAGGTGAGCGACACCGGCTCTTTAGAGCCTCTAGTTTGTAATGATAAATTCTCTCTTATTATAAATAATACTAGAACACACCCGCGAAATCGCGGGTATATATTTACAGCTTGTGGACTGTTGTAGGATGATTTTTTTTTAAAAGATAGTATGTATGGGAAATTTCATAAAAGGTATCGACAGCCTTCTCCCTTGTTTAAAAGTCCGATATTTGTTTCCTATCTGTTAAATTCAAATATTTTCGTGTGTCTGGCCTCAGACCACCATTATTCTCCTCCTTTGCTACAATGCTGCTTTTGGTAAAAGTAAAAAAAAATAACAATTTGCACCGTTTCAAACATGAAAAAATCTAACTGCTTATATATAGACCATTATTAGTCTAATAAAATATGCTTCTAGGACAATCCGTCAGTGTTTTTTTCTTTCTTTTGAGAGCTTCATTAAGATGTCAATGGTAGGATATGCATCATGTATAAATGACTAAGGCTAACTTGAGGCGGGTCGGAGGGGTCCTGATCCCGAAATCCCGCACTTAAAACCATAAAATCCAGAGATGCAGAATTAAAAGAAATGCATATCCCGAAATCACGAAATCGAAAAATATATTCCCGGATCCAGTAAGGATCAATCCCCAAATCCCGAGCTTAAAAACACACGATCCCAACGCCCCGAAAAATGCTCGTCTACTTTTAATCTCTACCTTACTTTCATTTTTGCCAAATCACTATTTTCCCTTTCAACAATAAATTTGTATGCCCCATTTATGGGCATTATGTTTTCAGGCTAGGCTGTCCGTCCGTCCGTTCGCTCGTCCGTCCGTCCGTCCATGTCTGTCCCGCTTCAGGTTAAAGTTTTTGGTCGAGGTAGTTTTAGATGAAGTTAAGCATGTTTTACTTATTTTAATATATATGCAAGTGGTATGACCCCTTAAGTAGTAAACATTTCAAAGAAAACAGTAGACAGAATCGGGGCCGACATTCTATACTAACATAAAAAGTCCTTGACAGAATGCAGATAGTCTCTATATATTGAAGTAGTATAATCGTAGTTTACATGTAGATAAACGCGAAAAGTAATTGTCCTCTCTAAGGAGGTATAATAGTTGTGATTATTGCGATCTAAACACCATGATATGGAGAACGCTCTGAATGGCTTATTTTTTTCTCTCCATTTTTGTTATCCATCATACGATTGGTTGTACTTGTGTCAATTATTTTTCTTATTTTAATACATAAATATATATATACAACTGGTATAGTAAACATTTCAAAGAAAACAGTAGACAAAATACAGAGAGTCTCAACATATAATATTAAAGTATCATTATCGTAGTTTACATATAGATAAACGCGAAAAATAATTATTGTCCTCTAAAAGGAGGTATAATAGTTATGGTTCATGCGATCTTAGCCCCATGCTATGAAGAACGCTCTGATTGGCTTATTTATTTTTCATAATTTAGTTATCTTTCATATGATTGGTTGTATTTGTGCATCTTTCAAACCGGAAATCTAATCTATGACTAAAAGTTAGTCCGATGACGGATTCATATTCGGACCCCTTTTTTGTCGTTTTTCTCCAAAAATAGAGTTATTAGTATACGCATAAAAAGTGGTTGGACTGAACTGAAGGACTGCAACGTCACATTAATTTTAACCAATGAAATGTGCTGTTGCAATAATGTACTCTTCAAAAAAGAAAATACAAAAGAACTAAGGTTAACATGGTTAATAAATAGAACAACTATATAGATACGAAGTTACTATACACATCTATTCATTAGTATTTATGAACAGGTAGGTTATGTAGATAGATATATAAATATGCACGAATATGTATCTACTACAATGACAAAAAGGGAGGATTGTCTTTGTAAATATGTTTCTGGCACATATCCATTAATTAATCCCGAATGGCAGTGCACAAGGACTTCACTTCACTCTCCCAGCTCATAATTTAGCTGTTCTTTTGATATCGGAGGAATGTTCGCCCATTCACGTTCCAGTGGAGGATCAAGGGGAAAGGAGGGTTCCAGGGGTTGGAAACCCCCTTTTTGAGACGATCTATGCATTTGAATGGGGACATATAGTTGGACCCCCCCCCCTCACCTTTTTGTCATGGGTTGGAAACCCCCCTTTTTCCCCTGCATTCGCCCCTTTCATGTTTGCATCCAGTGCGGATCCAGGATGGGGGTTCTGGGGTTGGACTTCCCCTTTTTTGGGACGATTAATGCATTTAAATCGGGACATGTAGTTGGAACCCCCCTTTTTAAATGGCTTGATCTGCCCCTTGCATCCTACATTCGAACCCAAAGTCTGTTCACGCCCAAATTTTATTTTAATTATCCTATACTATGAAATACAAATTGCGCATTGTAATGTCATATTTTATTTGTTTTGTAATAAAAATGATCGGCTCAAAATTTTATTGGTTCTGTTTTCTGGAAAGTGTATTGTTATAAATCTTTTTTTTTACCGACACATGCAGTAAAATGTAGTAAGATCATTATTATTATTATTATCTATTGAATTCATTTTACGCACACATGAACCACTTTTGATATGTGTTAAATTGCTAGTTGATCCCAAATTTTATAAATAACGTTTAAAAATATCCGGTTACAGCAAGAGTCAAAACCTAGTTATCTATGGCACGCCGTTTTTATATTTATTCAAATTTGAAGATATTTTATTTATTTAACAAGATATCTTATTAAGTATTAAGATATGTTTAATTTTTATAAGATATCTTATTTAATTTGAAAGTAAATAAGATATCTCTATTAGTTTATAAGATATCTATATAAGTTAATAAGATATCTCTATTAATTAATAAGATATCTTATAAAGTATATAAGATATCTTACTTCTTTATAAAGATATCTTTTAAATACATACTTTATAAGATATCTTACATGTATAAATTAATAGAGATATCTTATAAACTAATAGATATATCTTATTAATTAATAGAGATATCTTATGAACTAATAGATATATCTTATTAACTTATGGAGATATCTTATTAAGTAGATAAGATATCACTATTGTTAACTATATAAAAGATATCTTATATAGTTAATAAGATATTTTATAAATTAATAGAGATATCTTATATTTCAAATAAGATATCTTTATAAACATTTTAATAAGATATCTTATTTAATAAATCAAATATCTCAATTAATATATAAGATATCTCATTTTGTTATTAAGATATCTCAATTAGTTTATAAGATAACTTATTTAACTGAATAAGATATCTCGAAATTGAATAAATATAATAACGGCGTGCCATAGTTATCATTGAAAAAACTCCAAATTATCTTCCCTTTAACAAAAATGCCTTTTTTTGGCATTAAAAATGAAATATTTTTTTTAGAATTAATAATTCTATTTTATTTTTAATAAACATGTATTCAGAAGAAAAGTATACATTAAATTGACCAATATCTAAAGGAGAAAGAGGAGTCTAATGATGAGACAGTTGAGCCTCAAGTGGCAGATCCCGAACTTATCCTAAAAGGGGGGGGCTCTGACTGACCTAAGGGGGCCCTCTCCAGTCATGCTTCAGTGATTCCCTAAATATTCAACCACATTTTTGCTCAAGTAATTATAGTTTTATTGTTTTATGGTGTTTAAAGAACAATATTTTAATCATATAATAATATATATATTGCAGAAAGTCAGAAAAGATGCTCTAATCAAGAGAAGAAAACGTCAATGTTATAGTGAAAAGTGTAAGCTATTCTTTTTTTATTTAATATCACAAGAAAAATTTTACCTGCTGCATATAATAGCTGAAAAGCTGATGCAAATACAATCTTTCAATTAGTTTAATTGAAGTCTGAAGCTTGATTATCAGTTACTGAATAAATCAAAAGCTCAAACATATTAAACAAATGAATAACCATACCACTGAACCATATGCCTATTATTTTCTTATTTTTTTTTACTGTATGAGTTATAGTTTTCGTATAATTTATTTATAGGCTAGGACTTGGATGAGTCTGTTCAGAGAAGAAGAACAGCCAAGTTTTATATGTATGTACTTAAAGGGCAACCAAATAAGATTTAAAGGTTAGTTTTTAACTTGTGTACTTAAAAAAAAACACACTTAAAGTTGTTTGAATAATGATTTGTTTACAAATAGACCATTTAAGAATTGAAAAATTATGTTATATGTCAAACTGCATTTAAGTTCTACTGCTTTTGTAATTTTTAATGGAGTCAATTACGAATCTCATTATTTTGATATCTTAAATTTTGAGTATAGCAATAAGAGTATATACGCCCTCAGGTATGATCATAAATGATAGTTTTTTATTCATACTATATCTCTCTATTAATTTAAATGAGCATTTGGTATTGAATTATTACTCAATAATCATTTCATTTCTTTTTCAGTATCCAGTGAAGGTCTTACAAAGATAGATGATATTTCACTGTTATAAAGTAAAGGGACAAAAGCTCAGAGCAGCTATATTACAATGTACCATCAGTGCTCTTTCAACAGCTGCATATCAATAAACAGATAAACATATGAACAATTTATTCATGATAAGGGATATGCCCTTGAAATAACATTTTATAATATTTTGTGATAACTTATTGAAAATGTGAGACCTGATTTGTCAGAATTTTGATATAAATCAAGAGTTTAAAATGATCTTGGTCTTGAACATTAAAAAAAAAATTTGATTTGAAAAAAGTTGAAATGTTAAGCAAAGAACAATAACAATTTGCTAAGGAGAGAAAATTATGGATAAAATAAGAGATATAAAACAATGCAATAATTTCCAAAACTGATGGAGAACTGCAAATTGAGTTATAGTCCTTTATGCAACATTTTTAGCTGTATTAATTTGCTTCCAATCATGTATTGCTGTTATGAAATATTTCTGAAGTAAAACTAGTGAAAATGTTATCAAATATATAAACTCTGTATTATGAATGAGATTTTCAGTAAAACTGAATAGATTTTAAATTTAGGAACCTTGTAAAACAATGGAAGATTTTGTTAAAAAATATTTGAAATCATGAATTATAGATATGTTAACAAAGTAACAATCCTTTTTCATCTTTCAAATTTCGAAAACAAGTTTCCAATTCATTGTTTCAATTTCCTAATGGCTAGTCTGATTGTTTCTTTATAATTTGGTATAGATTCAAAATTTAGAAGTAGAGGTGTTTTCAAGGTGTTTCTGACCATTACCAAAATAGATATATTCCCTTTGTCTATTTCTTGATTTTTTTATGATGTGTATATATTGTGTCTGACAATTTTGCATATGTGAAGAATGACATTTATAATGTATTCATATTTTGACCAAAAAAAAACACATTCAGAAATTATTTAGTACAATTTTGTAACATTTGTTAATTGTGAAAATTATTAAAAGAACTTAAAAATCATAATCTGTCTCAACATTTCTGTACAAACATCACCAGTCCTTAATATAGTACCTAGAACATCTACTTTCCTTGGTCAGTGATATGTAAAGATAAGATAGACTGTTGTTAAGTTAAAGGACCTAGAACATCTACAGTCCATGATCACATTATATATGGTATGGACTGAAGGACAATGATATGTAAAAATAGAATAGACTGTTGTTAAGTTTTAGGACCAAGAACATCTACAGTCCATGGTCACATAATATATTATATGGACTGAGGGACATTAATATGGAAAAATAGAATAGACTGTTGTTAAGATTTTGGACCTAAACATCTACAGTCTGTGATCACATAATATATGGTATGGACTGAAGGACAATGATATGTAAAAATAGAATAGACTGTGGTTAAGTTTTAGGACCAAGAACATCTACAGTCCATGATCACATAATATATGATATGGACTGAGGGACATTGATATGTAAAAATAGGATAGACTGTTGTTAAGTTTTCGGACAAAACATCTACAGTCCATGCTCACATAATATATTATATGGACTGAGGGACATTAATATGTAAAAATAGAATAGACTGTTGTTAAGATTTTGGACCTAAACATCTACAGTCTGTGATCACATAACATATGGTATGGACTGAAGGACAATGATATGTAAAAATAGAATAGACTGTGGTTAAGTTTTAGGACCAAGAACATCTACAGTCCATGGTCACATAATATATGATATGGACTGAGGGACATAAATATGTAAAAATAAGATAGACTGTGGTTAAGTTTTAGGACCAAGAACATCTACAGTCCATGATCACATAATATATGATATGGACTGAGGGACATTGATATGTAAAAATAGGATAGACTGTTGTTAAGTTTAAGGACAAAACATCTACAGTCCATGCTCACATAATATATGATATGGACTGAGGGACATTAATATGTAAAAATAGGATAGACTGTGGTTAAGTTTTAGGACCAAGAACATCTACAGTCCATGGTCACATAATATATGATATGGACTGAGGGACATTAATATGTAAAAATAGGATAGACTGTTGTTAAGTTTAAGGACAAAACATCTACAGTCCATGGTCACATAATATATAATATGGACTGAGGGACATTAATATGTAAAAATAGGATAGACTGTGGTTAAGTTTTAGGACCAAGAACATCTACAGTCCATGGTCACATAATATATGATATGGACTGAGGGACATTGATATGTAAAAATAGGATAGACTGTTGTTAAGTTTAAGGACAAAACATCTACAGTCCATGCTCACATAATATATGATATGGACTGAGGGACATTAATATGTAAAAATAGGATAGACTGTTGTTAAGATTTAGGACCAAGAACATCTACAGTCCATGATCACATAATATATGATATGGACTGAGGGAAATTGATATGTAAAAATAGGATAGACTGTTGTTCAGTTTTAGGACCAAGAACATCTACAGTCCATGGTCACATAATATATAATATGGACTGAGGGACATTAATATGGAAAAATAGAATAGACTGTTGTTAAGATTTTGGACCTAAACATCTACAGTCTGTGATCACATAATATATGGTATGGACTGAAGGACAATGATATGTAAAAATAGAATAGACTGTGGTTAAGTTTTAGGACCAAGAACATCTACAGTCCATGATCACATAATATATGATATGGACTGAGGGACATTGATATGTAAAAATAGGATAGACTGTTGTTAAGTTTAAGGACAAAACATCTACAGTCCATGCTCACATAATATATTATATGGACTGAGGGACATTAATATGTAAAAATAGAATAGACTGTTGTTAAGATTTTGGACCTAAACATCTACAGTCTGTGATCACATAACATATGGTATGGACTGAAGGACAATGATATGTAAAAATAGAATAGACTGTGGTTAAGTTTTAGGACCAAGAACATCTACAGTCCATGGTCACATAATATATGATATGGACTGAGGGACATTGATATGTAAAAATAGGATAGACTGTTGTTAAGTTTAAGGACAAAACATCTACAGTCCATGCTCACATAATATATGATATGGACTGAGGGACATTAATATGTAAAAATAGGATAGACTGTTGTTAAGATTTAGGACCAAGAACATCTACAGTCCATGATCACATAATATATGATATGGACTGAGGGAAATTGATATGTAAAAATAGGATAGACTGTTGTTCAGTTTTAGGACCAAGAACATCTACAGTCCATGGTCACATAATATATAATATGGACTGAGGGACATTAATATGGAAAAATAGAATAGACTGTTGTTAAGATTTTGGACCTAAACATCTACAGTCTGTGATCACATAATATATGGTATGGACTGAAGGACAATGATATGTAAAAATAGAATAGACTGTGGTTAAGTTTTAGGACCAAGAACATCTACAGTCCATGATCACATAATATATGATATGGACTGAGGGACATTGATATGTAAAAATAGGATAGACTGTTGTTAAGTTTAAGGACAAAACATCTACAGTCCATGCTCACATAATATATTATATGGACTGAGGGACATTAATATGTAAAAATAGAATAGACTGTTGTTAAGATTTTGGACCTAAACATCTACAGTCTGTGATCACATAACATATGGTATGGACTGAAGGACAATGATATGTAAAAATAGAATAGACTGTGGTTAAGTTTTAGGACCAAGAACATCTACAGTCCATGGTCACATAATATATGATATGGACTGAGGGACATTGATATGTAAAAATAGGATAGACTGTTGTTAAGTTTAAGGACAAAACATCTACAGTCCATGCTCACATAATATATGATATGGACTGAGGGACATTAATATGTAAAAATAGGATAGACTGTTGTTAAGATTTAGGACCAAGAACATCTACAGTCCATGATCACATAATATATGATATGGACTGAGGGAAATTGATATGTAAAAATAGGATAGACTGTTGTTCAGTTTTAGGACCAAGAACATCTACAGTCCATGGTCACATAATATATAATATGGACTGAGGGACATTAATATTATGGAAAAATAGAATAGACTGTTGTTAAGATTTTGGACCTAAACATCTACAGTCTGTGATCACATAATATATGGTATGGACTGAAGGACAATGATATGTAAAAATAGAATAGACTGTGGTTAAGTTTTAGGACCAAGAACATCTACAGTCCATGATCACATAATATATGATATGGACTGAGGGACATTGATATGTAAAAATAGGATAGACTGTTGTTAAGTTTAAGGACAAAACATCTACAGTCCATGCTCACATAATATATTATATGGACTGAGGGACATTAATATGTAAAAATAGAATAGACTGTTGTTAAGATTTTGGACCTAAACATCTACAGTCTGTGATCACATAACATATGGTATGGACTGAAGGACAATGATATGTAAAAATAGAATAGACTGTGGTTAAGTTTTAGGACCAAGAACATCTACAGTCCATGGTCACATAATATATGATATGGACTGAGGGACATTGATATGTAAAAATAGGATAGACTGTTGTTAAGTTTTCGGACAAAACATCTACAGTCCATGCTCACATAATATATGATATGGACTAAGGGACATTAATATGTAAAAATAGGACAGACTGTTGTTCAGTTTTAGGACCAAGAACATCTACAGTCCATGGTCACATAATATATAATATGGACTGAGGGACATTAATATGGAAAAATAGGATAGACTGTTGTTAAGTTTTAGGACCAAGAACATCTACAGTCCATGATCACATAATATATGATATGGACTGAGGGAAATTGATATGTAAAAATAGGATAGACTGTTGTTCAGTTTTAGGACCAAGAACATCTACAGTCCATGGTCACATAATATATAATATGGACTGAGGGACATTAATATGGAAAAATAGAATAGACTGTTGTTAAGATTTTGGACCTAAACATCTACAGTCTGTGATCACATAACATATGGTATGGACTGAAGGACAATGATATGTAAAAATAGAATAGACTGTGGTTAAGTTTTAGGACCAAGAACATCTACAGTCCATGGTCACATAATATATGATATGGACTGAGGGACATTGATATGTAAAAATAGGATAGACTGTTGTTAAGTTTAAGGACAAAACATCTACAGTCCATGATCACATAATATATGATATGGACTGAGGGAAATTGATATGTAAAAATAGGATAGACTGTTGTTCAGTTTTAGGACCAAGAACATCTACAGTCCATGGTCACATAATATATAATATGGACTGAGGGACATTAATATTATGGAAAAATAGAATAGACTGTTGTTAAGATTTTGGACCTAAACATCTACAGTCTGTGATCACATAATATATGGTATGGACTGAAGGACAATGATATGTAAAAATAGAATAGACTGTGGTTAAGTTTTAGGACCAAGAACATCTACAGTCCATGATCACATAATATATGATATGGACTGAGGGACATTGATATGTAAAAATAGGATAGACTGTTGTTAAGTTTAAGGACAAAACATCTACAGTCCATGCTCACATAATATATTATATGGACTGAGGGACATTAATATGTAAAAATAGAATAGACTGTTGTTAAGATTTTGGACCTAAACATCTACAGTCTGTGATCACATAACATATGGTATGGACTGAAGGACAATGATATGTAAAAATAGAATAGACTGTGGTTAAGTTTTAGGACCAAGAACATCTACAGTCCATGGTCACATAATATATGATATGGACTGAGGGACATTGATATGTAAAAATAGGATAGACTGTTGTTAAGTTTTCGGACAAAACATCTACAGTCCATGCTCACATAATATATGATATGGACTGAGGGACATTAATATGTAAAAATAGGACAGACTGTTGTTCAGTTTTAGGACCAAGAACATCTACAGTCCATGGTCACATAATATATAATATGGACTGAGGGACATTAATATGGAAAAATAGGATAGACTGTTGTTAAGTTTTAGGACCAAGAACATCTACAGTCCATGATCACATAATATATGATATGGACTGAGGGAAATTGATATGTAAAAATAGGATAGACTGTTGTTCAGTTTTAGGACCAAGAACATCTACAGTCCATGGTCACATAATATATAATATGGACTGAGGGACATTGATATGTAAAAATAGGATAGACTGTTGTTAAGTTTAAGGACAAAACATCTACAGTCCATGGTCACATAATATATGATATGGACTGAGGGACATTAATATGGAAAAATAGAATAGACTGTTGTTAAGATTTTGGACCTAAACATCTACAGTCTGTGATCACATAACATATGGTATGGACTGAAGGACAATGATATGTAAAAATAGAATAGACTGTGGTTAAGTTTTAGGACCAAGAACATCTACAGTCCATGGTCACATAATATATGATATGGACTGAGGGACATTGATATGTAAAAATAGGATAGACTGTTGTTAAGTTTAAGGACAAAACATCTACAGTCCATGCTCACATAATATATGATATGGACTGAGGGACATTAATATGTAAAAATAGGATAGACTGTTGTTAAGATTTAGGACCAAGAACATCTACAGTCCATGATCACATAATATATGATATGGACTGAGGGAAATTGATATGTAAAAATAGGACAGACTGTTGTTCAGTTTTAGGACCAAGAACATCTACAGTCCATGGTCACATAATATATAATATGGACTGAGGGACATTAATATGGAAAAATAGGATAGACTGTTGTTAAGTTTTAGGACCAAGAACATCTACAGTCCATGATCACATAATATATGATATGGACTGAGGGAAATTGATATGTAAAAATAGGATAGACTGTTGTTCAGTTTTAGGACCAAGAACATCTACAGTCCATGGTCACATAATATATAATATGGACTGAGGGACATTAATATGGAAAAATAGGATAGACTGTTGTTAAGTTTAAGGACAAAACATCTACAGTCCATGGTCACATAATATATGATATGGACTGAGGGACATTAATATGGAAAAATAGAATAGACTGTTGTTAAGATTTTGGACCTAAACATCTACAGTCTGTGATCACATAATATATGGTATGGACTGAATGACAATGATATGTAAAAATAGAATAGACTGTGGTTAAGTTTTAGGACCAAGAACATCTACAGTCCATGATCACATAATATATGATATGGACTGAGGGACATTGATATGTAAAAATAGGATAGACTGTTGTTAAGTTTAAGGACAAAACATCTACAGTCCATGCTCACATAATATATGATATGGACTGAGGGACATTAATATGTAAAAATAGAATAGACTGTTGTTAAGATTTTGGACCTAAACATCTACAGTCTGTGATCACATAACATATGGTATGGACTGAAGGACAATGATATGTAAAAATAGAATAGACTGTGGTTAAGTTTTAGGACCAAGAACATCTACAGTCCATGGTTACATAATATATGATATGGACTGAGGGACATTGATATGTAAAAATAGGATAGACTGTTGTTTAGTTTAAGGACCAAGAACATCTACATTCCGTGATCACATAATATATGCTATGGACTGAAGGACATTAATCTGCATTTCGATTGTCAAAATAGCGGGACGTTTTATTTGTCTAAGTTGCTCGTCTCTCAACCCACAAGAATTACAAGATACTTCACAAGAACCTATTAACGAACATCTAAAGATTGAGTTTGCTGCACTTAATTTGGTCCCATGAACAGAGGCTGGAATGAACTTTTGTCTTGGAAAAGATGTTCAGTTAAGCTTCTGCAGTTCAACCAGGGTCTTTCGTTAAGAATTTGGCCTTTCATCAACCAGTATCATATGAAGTGACATTCATAATTCCACGATTAAGATATTTTTCAAGTCTTGTGGACAACTGTTACAGTAACGAATAAACGAATAACCTATGGTAGAAAGGAATTTTTATTAAAAAAAAATATATAGTTGTACAGTTGATGTTTTGAACAATAAATGCCCTAATAAACTTGGAAAAATTGTTGAGGTAGGAGTACAAAGATAAGACACCTTAAGCGTGAAACTATTCTTGAAAATAAAGACCGTAACTACCATGAAGACAAGGGCCCAGGCAACTACCTCACTAAAATTTCAACATTGGCCTTCTTTCGTGTATTTTTTTTACAGTAAAATACGAATTATAGTTTTTTGTTGTTCTGTCTCAAATTTAATTTCTATATCTTGTCATTAATATAACTCGGCATCTAAACGGTCGATGTTTCTCGAACAAACACAATAAAGGTAATCATCATGATTCTCTGGTTAAAGCAGGCTCTTGGAGGTAAGGCCAAAAGCAATACTGAAGGTGAGGAAGTCATTGTTCTATATTGAAATAACCAATGTTGTAAGTGATCACAAAAGGGTAAAGAGTTTTTGTATTGTATATAATTTCATTGGAACTAATCCAAAAACTATAAACAGACTGACAAATCAAGTACTGTCGAGCTAAACGGTAATGCGTTCGGATTCAAATAACGTTATAATATGATTTTAGAACAGCAACCATTTGCCAATAAAGAAATAAAATCACCAACATCCACATATCTACAGAAAGGACCGAACGTGTTTTTCTTATTTCAAAAGATAATTCTATAATTTTGGCACCATACATTTATTTTATTGAACTCGCAAATCTTACTGACTTTTGCGTAAAAAAATGCATGTCCGGCGTAACATTTCAGATTAAATCAAATGCATTTCTTTATGTTCCGTTGTTATTTAGCACATACAATCTGCGAAATTTAGTGTATCAGTTTCCTACTAGATTTAGATTATAACATCATACCCGTTTGTTGTATTGTCTGAAATGTGAAGCAAGCCTACAACGAAATATTCAGCAGAGGAACCTGTTAATGAGTTTTAAGAAAAGTTTATCAGAACTTATTATTATCCATATAAAATAATCAAATCATATTAAAACTATACTCAATAGAAAGTGCAGAAAAAGAAAAACATTTTCAAAGTTTCAAATATAAAAAAAAAATTCTTGAAGCAGAATTTAAAAAAAAACGAATGTCTAGCCACTATGTCCAAACCGGCGTTATTGTTGTCCATTCCTTAGGTGAAACATGTATTAATACTAAATGTGCATTTAGAAACTGATTAGAATCCGAGTTACAATCGGTAATTATCTTTCTATAAAAGAATACTTGATTAAGGTTGAAACTTCGATATAAATGAATGAAATGTGCTGTCAGAGTGAACATGAACTGAATAGTCATGAAACATTTGCCACTGGACATGAGACAAAAATTAACTACCAATCATGTATTCAAACCCTTATGTCCATGAATGATGACACAAACAACAATATGTGTAATTGCATATTCACAAAGCAACAAACTTTCTGTAATTATCGGTTGTCTTTTAAACAAACCAAATAAACATGCGACATGAAAATAAATCTATCAACACACTCCATTTCTCTAGACATGGACACTGTTACAGTAATGTACTTGTGTTCATTATTTCTTTTTACCAGTACATTTTTGGCTGATTCTTTACGGAGAACACACCAAACTATACAAAATTCTGTTTGGTTCACCCCTATTTTAAGTGTTTAATGTATTTGCTTTAAATAATTCACTCTTCAATAAATACAAAAATTGTTGCATGAAGACACACAAAACTCAAATGTTCTTCCCAAACAAATTATGTATGTACCACACCAAATCAACTTAAAATCTTACATACAAACTTTTATTCAGTAAAACCTAATTTGAGCCTTAGCTTTATTATTTCCCTCCTTCGGGAGAAACACATAGTAGCGTATCGCCATGTTAGTTATTCGACAAAACTTAAAAAAGTGCATTTAGTTTTACAAAATGTTCGCTACTCGGCACCTCAGTCAGATTTTCTGAATTTGGTTTGAGTAAATATATGCCATTATTTCCACTAATACCAACCAACCTTGATATTCCTAAGTTGGAATTTTGGATCCTCAATGCTCTTCAACTTTGTATTTATTCGGCTTTTTAACTATTTTGATCTGAGCGTCACTGATGAGTCTTATGTAGACGAAACGCGCGTATATAATTTTCCACAAATGTCAGAGTGTGACGTTTTATTCGATGCCTCGTGTAGAGAGAGTATCAGGCTCTCTGCAGGTTATGAAATATTGCAACAAATCAATGAGGGGTGGTCGGTAGCCTTTTGCAAGGCAAATGTTTGTCCCTATTCAATATACGTTTATCATCCAGCAGCACTTCAAGTTTCATTGACCTTTTTCACCCCGGATGGTATCTATTATAGTACCTGACCGTTGTATTTATTGTTAAATTGTTTACACATGTTATATTTGTCACTGGACATTAAGCAAATTATAATATTTTAAGTACTTCATGAATTATGTTATTCTAACTATGAAGACTCACAGGAGGATAAGTTTTAACTAATGATATTATTCTCTTGAAATAAAGATAATGTATTTCTTCGTTCATTTTTCCTTATTTGCTTTGTCTATTATATGCCTTTTTCAGCTCATCTGGCCCACCACTTGGCGTCCTTCGACCTGCGTCGTCCGTTATCTTTTATAAAAACCTTCTCCTCTGAACCTACTGGGCCTAATTCCAAATTCAATCAAATTTGGCCACAATCATCATTTAGGTATCAGCTAGTTTAAAACATGTGTCCGATGAACCGGTCAATCAACCAAGGCGGTGGCTGGCATGGTTAAAAATAGAACATAGGGGTAAAATGTAGATTCTGGAATATATCTCTAAATCCAAAGCATTTAGAGCAAATCTGAAATGGGTTTAAATTGTTTACTAGACCAAGATCTATCTGCCCTGAAATTTTCAAACAAATCGTACAACCCCTTGTCGGGTTGCTGCAACTGAAATTTTAAGGAAATTTTGCAGTTTTAGGTTATGATCATAAATATAATAAAAAATAGAGTTAAACTGTACGATCTACAAAGTCAAACATGACCAAAATTTTCAATTGACCACTTGATTTTTCTTCTCCTTTGAAACTACTGAGGAAAATTTAACCAAACTTTGCCACAATCAGGATTATGGTATCTAGTTTTAGAAATGTGTTTGGTGACCCTGCCATCCAACCCATATGGCAGACATGGCTAAAAATATAACAAAGAGGAGAAATGCCGTTTATGACTTTAATGTCTGAAACTAAAGCAAAACATTAACGGTTGCATTATTTCATGCATCAATTAATCAAATACAAATATCAGGAAAGCTACACAGGCTCTTTGTAGCCTCTAGTTGTGTTTCCTTGTTACATGTTTGTTGTTATAGAGATTATAACACATTTTTGACTATTGTACCCCTATTTTTGACATTTTTAACTATCATAAAATTGAGAATGGAAATGGGGAATGTTTTAAAATGTTCACATATTGTTGTTAATATAGTGAAATTTTATACGGCTGTCACCCAAGGGAGAGGTTCAGAGAATATGTACATTATGTAATGAGGGAATAGAGATGAGTTACAGTACATATATTGTTCATCTGTAAAAATGCTGATGCAACTGCTCTTAAATCAACGTTTATACCAAATTATTAGGTTATGAATCCAAGCAAGAATATATTTACTGGCTTGCTGTCTATATGCAACGTACAAGTTCAAAGGAAATTATGAAATATTTAAACTTATTATACCAATTGTCCTTTGTGATATACTATGTATTTATGTTTCGTCTGTCCTGTCTCGCTATGTATTATCTCATGTTTGTATATATTGTCCTCTTGTACATCTGTATGAGTCTGAGGTTATGAATAAAATCTTCAAAAATCTTGAATCTTGAAACTATATCTATAAAACCAGATTTAAACTACCGTTTTATAAGGAAATGATTTTTTCCAAGTCAGGAATAACATGGAAGTTGTTATCCGTTCATTTGATGAGTTTGGGCTTTTAATTTTTCCATTTGACTTAAGACTTTCCATTTTCTTCGGGGTATGGTATTTTCTTATTTTACTTTCTATATTGTTCAATTATATCCGTGTCGGACTAATGGGGTGTCAGAATAATGGGGTTTCGGACTAATGGGTGTCGGAATAACGGGCTGCCCCGATCCAGGGCCAGCCCCGTTATTCCGACACCCCATTTTGGATCAATCTGTTCTATGATAGGGTTGTTTTCTCTTTGACACATTCCCCATTTCCATTCTCAATTTCTTACGGATAGATTTAACTGTTTCAGTATATCTCTGACAGTCAAAGACATATATAATGTGTATCTAGGACTGCTGAGTTTGTCTCCCCTTGATGTACAACACTGTCTACGGAAAGATTGAACTGTTTCAGTATATATGTGACAGTCAAAGACCTATATAATGTGTATCTAGGACTGCTGAATTTGTCTCCCCTTGATGTACAACACTGTCTATGGAAAGATTGAACTGTTTCAGTATATATGTGACAGTCAAAGACATATATAATGTGTATCTAGGACTGCTGAGTTTGTCTCCCCTTGATGTACAACACTGTCTACGGAAAGATTAGACTGTTTCAGTATATATGTGACAGTCAAAGACATATATAATGTGTATCTAGGACTGCTGAGTTTGTCTCCCCTTGATGTACAACACTGTCTACGGAAAGATTAGACTGTTTCAGTATATATGTGACAGTCAAAGACATATATAATGTGTATCTAGGACTGCTGAGTTTGTCTCCCCTTGATGTACAACACTGTCTACGGAAAGATTGAACTGTTTCAGTATATATGTGACAGTCAAAGACATATATAATGTGTATCTAGGACTGCTGAATTTGTCTCCCCTTGATGTACAACACTGTCTATGGAAAGATTGAACTGTTTCAGTATATATGTGACAGTCAAAGACATATATAATGTGTATCTAGGACTGCTGAGTTTGTCTCCCCTTGATGTACAACACTGTCTACGGAAAGATTAGACTGTTTCAGTATATATGTGACAGTCAAAGACATATATAATGTGTATCTAGGACTGCTGAGTTTGTCTCCCCTTGATGTACAACACTGTCTATGGAAATATTAGACTGTTTCAGTATATATGTCTGACAGTCAAAGACATATATAATGTGTATCTAGGACTGCTGAGTTTGTCTCCCCTTGATGTACAACACTGTCTACGGAAAGATTAGACTGTTTCAGTATATATGTGACAGTCAAAGACATATATAATGTGTATCTAGGACTGCTAAGTTTGTCTCCCCTTGATGTACAACCCTGTCTATGGAAAGATTGAACTGTTTCAGTATATATGTCTGACAGTCAAAGACATATATAATGTGTATCTAGGACTGCTGAGTTTGTCTCCCCTTGATGTACAACACTGTCTACGGAAAGATTAGACTGTTTCAGTATATATGTGACAGTCAAAGACATATATAATGTGTATCTAGGACTGCTGAGTTTGTCTCCCCTTGATGTACAACACTGTCTACGGAAAGATTAGACTGTTTCAGTATATATGTGACAGTCAAAGACATATATAATGTGTATCTAGGACTGCTGAGTTTGTCTCCCCTTGATGTACAACACTGTCTACGGAAAGATTGAACTGTTTCAGTATATATGTGACAGTCAAAGACATATATAATGTGTATCTAGGACTGCTGAATTTGTCTCCCCTTGATGTACAACACTGTCTATGGAAAGATTGAACTGTTTCAGTATATATGTGACAGTCAAAGACATATATAATGTGTATCTAGGACTGCTGAGTTTGTCTCCCCTTGATGTACAACACTGTCTACGGAAAGATTAGACTGTTTCAGTATATATGTGACAGTCAAAGACATATATAATGTGTATCTAGGACTGCTGAGTTTGTCTCCCCTTGATGTACAACACTGTCTATGGAAATATTAGACTGTTTCAGTATATATGTCTGACAGTCAAAGACATATATAATGTGTATCTAGGACTGCTGAGTTTGTCTCCCCTTGATGTACAACACTGTCTACGGAAAGATTAGACTGTTTCAGTATATATGTGACAGTCAAAGACATATATAATGTGTATCTAGGACTGCTAAGTTTGTCTCCCCTTGATGTACAACCCTGTCTATGGAAAGATTGAACTGTTTCAGTATATATGTCTGACAGTCAAAGACATATATAATGTGTATCTAGGACTGCTGAGTTTGTCTCCCCTTGATGTACAACACTGTCTACGGAAAGATTAGACTGTTTCAGTATATATGTGACAGTCAAAGACATATATAATGTGTATCTAGGACTGGTGAGTTTGTCTCCCCTTGATGTACAACACTGTCTACGGAAAGATTAGACTGTTTCAGTATATATGTCTGACAGTCAAAGACATATATAATGTGTATCTAGGACTGCTGAGTTTGTCTCCCCTTGATGTACAACACTGTCTACGGAAAGATTAGACTGTTTCAGTATATATGTGACAGTCAAAGACATATATAATGTGTATCTAGGACTGCTGAGTTTGTCTCCCCTTGATGTACAACCCTGTCTATGGAAAGATTGAACTGTTTCAGTATATATGTCTGACAGTCAAAGACATATATAATGTGTATCTAGGACTGCTGAGTTTGTCTCCCCTTGATGTACAACACTGTCTATGGAAATATTAGACTGTTTCAGTATATATGTCTGACAGTCAAAGACATATATAATGTGTATCTAGGACTGCTGAGTTTGTCTCCCCTTGATGTACAACACTGTCTACGGAAAGATTAGACTGTTTCAGTATATATGTGACAGTCAAAGACATATATAATGTGTATCTAGGACTGCTGAGTTTGTCTCCCCTTGATGTACAACACTGTCTATGGAAAGATTGAACTGTTTCAGTATATATGTGACAGTCAAAGACATATATAATGTGTATCTAGGACTGCTGAGTTTGTCTCCCCTTGATGTACAACACTGTCTACGGAAAGATTGAACTGTTTCAGTATATATGTGACAGTCAAAGACCTATATAATGTGTATTTAGGACTGCTGAATTTGTCTCCCCTTGATGTACAACACTGTCTACGGAAAGATTAGACTGTTTCAGTATATATGTGACAGTCAAAGACATATATAATGTGTATCTAGGACTGCTGAGTTTGTCTCCCCTTGATGTACAACACTGTCTACGGAAAGATTGAACTGTTTCAGTATATATGTGACAGTCAAAGACATATATAATGTGTATCTAGGACTGCTGAGTTTGTCTCCCCTTGATGTACAACACTGTCTATGGAAAGATTGAACTGTTTCAGTATATATGTCTGACAGTCAAAGACATATATAATGTGTATCTAGGACTGCTGAGTTTGTCTCCCCTTGATGTACAACACTGTCTATGGAAAGATTGAACTGTTTCAGTATATATGTCTGACAGTCAAAGACATATATAATGTGTATCTAGGACTGCTGAGTTTGTCTCCCCTTGATGTACAACACTGTCTACGGAAAGATTAGACTGTTTCAGTATATTTCTGACAGTCGAAGGTAATCTATATATTAGTCACATTGATGCTCTTAATAGTTTTCTGTTCGGTGTGAGCCAAGGCTCCAGGTTGAACACTGTCCAATGACCTATTATGGTTTACTTTTACAAATTTTGACTAGGATGGAGAGTCATTTCATTGGCACCCATATGACAGCTTCTAATATCTTATAATACCTTGATAATTAGCTTAAAATGTGTTTTGTGATTTTATTTCAATCATTCATCATCAATTTCTTTGTGGGTTTAAATCTATAAGAATATTTCTCAACACCTTACTGTTTCTTTAAAGAGATATATTATTAATTTGTATATTTTGACTAATTTGATTCATTCCAGAATAAAGTCACATGTTTAACAATTTATTCAAAGGTTGACTGAAAAGGGCAAATTAAAAAGTGATATATTTGTTGACTTTAATTGTTCTTAAACTGTAGTCTAAAATGCAGATATATTTGATATTTTTTAGTGTTGGATGATAGATTGTTCCAGTCTTGTATAGTATCATAGACAAAGCTGTTTTTGAACAGTTTTTAATATTTGGTATAGAATAATCAGTATGTGCAGCACTTCCAATATTATGATTATTCAAATAAAAATTTTCACATAAAGACTGTGTATTAGATACATAATTTAATCAAAGTTGAGTAACTTAATCTTTTACACATAGCATATTAACATTATCTAAAAATCACATGTAATTCTAAACCCTGGACCCAGACCAAGGAAGTATCTCACCAACTTATTCTATACAACTTGCAATTTTCTTGTTTTCCCTCAGCCCACACTATTATACCATGAAGAACAAGATTAATCGAAATAGCATTGTATCGGAGTCGATGCCAGAGTCATCATTGATATAGTATGGAAATATTTGGCATTCTATAGAAAAAACTCTATATTGTAACACAGTAATTTTTTTGATGTTGGAAACTATTTGTTCACAATATTAAAAAATAATAATTATGAGATCTCCTAAATATTTGATAAAATCTGACAATCTTATAAGGTGATCATTACATTTTACATGAAAATTGATATTTTGTCTATTTTTTTTTTTGAAATGCTGTTTTTCCTAGAATAAAGAATGTATATCTTTTTATCAACTATGTGGAAATAATGTCTGCATTTTTATGAGTATGTTAATAAATAATCAACATAAAAAAAATCATTTATGTCTTAATCAATATTGATTGACATATCATTCATATATGTTAAAAATTACAGTGGTCCAAAGATACCTCCTTGTGAGACAGTTCCTGAGCCTATCATGGATTCTGAATTTTTGACATAACATATTTAAATGTACAAATTAAATTCTATCAATAAGGTAAGATCTTAAATGGTCTACAGATTAGTCTACAGATTGAACACCCATAACTTCAAGTTTGAACATAAAATATTCAACAGATAATATAAATATATACTTTTCAAATTCTTGGTTTTTATCACATTGAGAGATTTACCTTTTAGGATTATTAAAAAACCATGGACTTTAAGGTGGTATCTAACACTACAGGGAGATTACTCTGTAAAATCAGCTTAACATTTTAATTATGTGATGTTGTAAAAGAATATTAAGCTTCTCAATGATCAAAATTAGTGTTTTGTCAAACCAGTGTAGTTTGTCTGATATAATGTTTGGTTAAAATTGTTTGAAATTCTGAAATTTTTGTCAAGGGGTCAAAGTAAATACTTTGTCAAAATTTTAAGAAAAGTAAACCAGCCAAATTAATTTCAGTGAAGGTGTTGGATACCACCTTAAAAAATTATTGCAATTATTTTATCAAGATATAAAAAAAAACAGACTAAAGATGACATAGTCAACATTTAACCATATTGTTGTAATCTTATGATGAATGATATTGATAAATAGTCCTGAAAGTAATAGATGTGTGTTTTTGTTCATTACATACTAAATAATAAATTGATAAAGAGTCTAAACAGTACAACCAATTGATCTTTCCAATGGATTGTTGTTTTTTCCGCATACAGATAATTTAATATGGTTAAAAAAGTTATTTCTTGTCATGTATGACACTGTATACTTCAGTTTTTTTTATCTGGCTATTAAATTGTTCTACCACTTGGCTGTTTAGGTCTTTGTATTGTGGAAAACTTCTCATTTCATAGCTATCACTGCAACCTGCAATACAGGATTATAGTCCAAAGTATAGAAATTGAATGTGCTGCTGTTGACAATATAATAATGAATGTGATTATTTGAAATGTACAATAAGTCATGTTTATGCTATGATGAAGCTGGCTATATTGATTTTTATTAATATATTTTAATGAATTTCAAGAACAGAATATAAATTTCAGCCATCTTACATTCAAATCATTTAACAAATATTTAGCAAGTAAGCATGAAAGTGAATTTAAAAAGTAAAAGAAAAGAAATAGCTTATAAAGCAAAAATATATTATGACAAAACAAGTGCTTTTCAAAAAATGTCTTGGGCTAAGGCTATTAAATTACCAAAATGATTATCCCAATGAAATCCATCAACTTTGAACTGTGTATTTTTGAAAAAGTGTGGATCACGATTTAAGAAGTATCAATGAAGATTGCAGACATTGTCATAGATGATGAGTTCAGGAGCTGAAATAAAAAGTCTAGCTTTAAACATACAGTTAGATTAAAGAAATGAGTACCACATTTTGCAAATAACCTTCTAATTTTCAAGCATTGGGATAAATATCAACAATTTCTAAAATTAACATATCATATTGCATATAAATACCTACAACAAATATATTGTTTGAAAAGCAGGTTGTGACTAACATTTAATATGAAATGGAATATTAATTTGTATGGTGTAAATAGGTAAACATAGAAGGGAGATAATATTTACAGTCCTACATACATATTTTATATGTAGAGAAGACTGATAACCTTAACAAGAATCTGTAAATAAGTAAACATAAAAGGGAGATAATATTTACAGTCCTACATACATATTTTATATGTAGAGAAGACTGATAACCTTAACAAGAATCTACAAACAGGTAAACAGAGAAGGGAGATAATATTTAAAGTCCTAGATACATATTTTATATGTAGATTGACTTATAACCTTAAAAAGAAACAGTATATAGGTAAACAGAGAAGGGAGATAATATTTACAGTCCTACATACATATTTTATATGTAGAGAAGACTGATAACCTTAACAAGAATCAGCAAACAGGTAAACAGAGAAGGGAGATAATATTTACAGTCCTAGATACATATTTTATATGTAGAGAAGACTGATGACCTTAACAAGAATCTACAAATAGGTAAACAGAGAAGGGAGATAATATTTACAGTCCTAGATACATATTTTATATGTAGAGAAGACTGATAACCTTAACAAGAATCTACAAACAGGTAAACATAGAAGGGAAATAATATTTACAGTCCTACATACATATTTTATATGTAGAGAAGACTGATAACCTTAACAAGAATCAGCAAACAGGTAAACAGAGAAGGGAGACAATATTTACAGTCCTAGATACATTATTTTATATGTAGAGAAGACTGATAACCTTAACAAGAATCTGTAAATAGGTAAATACAAAAGGGAGATATTATCTAAAGTCCTAGATACATATTATACAGGCACATTTGTACTTTTGACATTAACAATAACCTTTACATATATAGTCAGGCATACAAGGGAGATAATATTCACAGTCTTAGAAATATATTAAATAAATTCTGAAAGTTAATGTGAATTTTTGAATGCAAATAATGTGATTGGACCTTTACCAGAACCTTTAAACACATATAGATATGCAAATCCAGATTCAAAATTATGCCTAGACTCACAAGGATATTTATCTTGACATGTAGATTGACTTATAACCTTAAAAAGAAACAGTATATAGGTAAACAGAGAAGGGAGATAATATTTACAGTCCTACATACATATTTTATATGTAGAGAAGACTGATAACCTTAACAAGAATCAGCAAACAGGTAAACAGAGAAGGGAGATAATATTTACAGTCCTAGATACATATTTTATATGTAGAGTAGACTTATAACCTTAACAAGAATCAGCAAACAGGTAAACAGAGAAGGGAGATAATATTTACAGTCCTAGATACATATTTTATATGTAGAGAAGACTGATAACCTTAACAAGAATCAGCAAACAGGTAAACAGAGAAGGGAGATAATATTTACAGTCCTACATACATATTTTATATGTAGAGAAGACTGATAACCTTAACAAGAATCTACAAACAGGTAAACAGAGAAGGGAGACAATATTTACAGTCCTAGATACATTATTTTATATGTAGAGAAGACTGATAACCTTAACAAGAATCTGTAAATAGGTAAATACAAAAGGGAGATATTATCTAAAGTCCTAGATACATATTATACAGGCACATTTGTACTTTTGACATTAACAATAACCTTTACATATATAGTCAGGCATACAAGGGAGATAATATTCACAGTCTTAGAAATATATTAAATAAATTCTGAAAGTTAATGTGAATTTTTGAATGCAAATAATGTGATTGGACCTTTACCAGAACCTTTAAACACATATAGATATGCAAATCCAGATTCAAAATTATGCCTAGACTCACAAGGATATTTATCTTGACATTATCATAGAAAAGTAGATTTAGATCTTTCTGTTAAGTTTTTTTGTAAATATCAATTTTTATGTATACATGTAAGTGTCAAAAAGGTGGTTTATATTAATTTGATAAATGTCTTTTTAGCCTTGTGAGTTTCGTCCCTTTCTAAAATAAATTAATGTAAGTTCATATGCAATTGGGACTCATCAGTAGGCATTGCATATGATTTCAAAAAAAAATATTGAAATGTATTTATATACTTTGTATGTATGTTCCTCGCAGTTTAAATATTAAAATTTAAGGGGCTATAAATACAGATTTCACTATTTTTTTGGTGTAAATGAATTTTATCTTATTCCCAATCCAAAAAAAATAAATGATGTATAAAGGAACAATAATAACCTACTCTCTTCTTTAAATTATGAGTGTAAAAAAGGATAATAAAATTTAATGTATATTATGCAAGTTATGGCAGATGGTAAATAAGTGAATTCATCATATTTTACTTCAAATAAATATTAATATATCTGACTGTTTCGTAGCTTTAAGATAGCATAAGTAATATCAATTTCATTCAAACTCAAATTACATTGTTAGCAAGTAAAGATCTGCTTTGAAACTGCTACTACACTCTGAATCTTCACTTGTGCCTTCACTTCCATTTGCTCGTTTCATTTTTTACTATTATTTAAACTTCCTTTCTGTAATCTCTAACCTAGCAGCACCTTTGAAGTATCCAGAGGATTCTCTCCTTCTCTACATGAAGATTTAAACCTATGTTCAGTTTTAAATCTAGTTTTCTGAAAATACAGTTTTTAATTATATATATATTTTAAGTCTTACTAGCATAATAAAAAGAACAAGTTTTTGAGAGTATTGGGTGGCAATACACAGGGCTCACACTACTTCAGAATGATAGGGAGAAGCTACTTTTCTTTTAAAAATTGAGAGGGAAATAGGTGAGATTTGAAAAAGCTTTTGTTTGCTCACTGCACTACACTACAATCATGACAATGTTGTATATTTTTTACTATTAATACATTAAGGGTCATTCTTTTACTGTGGATTCATTATTATTCGTTGGATACCTTTTTCGTGGATTTCGTGGGTACAGGTGAACCACCAAATTATATGCCAATAAATAACAAATTTATTATAGGTTCGTCTGCAAAGTTTGACAAAACCACGAAATCAAATATCCACGAACATGCAATTTTTTCTCAATCCACGAAAATTGATACCCACGAAAATAAATGAATCCACAGTATATTGTTAAAATTGTACCTGGATATACAATTAAAGTAACTGTTGTTTAATTTTGTCATATCAAGTGTTTTTGTAAAAAAGGCAATTAATTATAAATATCTTTCAATAATAAAAACATACATGACATATATCAAAAACGAAAAGAAAATTGTTATATCAATTAAAAGTCGATTGAAAAACTACTATGTTATCATGTTCATGAAGCAAAGTATTTTTCATTAAACAAGAAACAACAGTTCAGCTCTGACATTTTAATATATAGATTCTACCACTGCATCGAGTGAGATAATATATTTATCCACTCCAGACAGTTAAATTTTCAATTTAAAACGTGAGGCTCGCTGAGCGTTTTTAATATTTAAATTAAACTGTCGAGAGTGAATAAATCTTTTTGATTTTCAAACAATATGCAGGCAAATGTATTCCTTCTTTATGAAAAATCTGCAAAAATATGTGTTCTTTCTATGTGACGTCATCACATCATTTTTTTCTTTTGGGATCAATTTTAGTCTGTCATCAGTGCCATTCTTGTGTTTGTAGTCATTATCCCAACTATGCAGATTTCAGTTAATGTTAGTCCTTTTCCAATGAAATCCCTACAAGATCTGTAGTTGTACAACAATATGCCCAATAACTTGAATAGCAGCCCCAGACAAAGAAAAATTATACAAAATAAACAGTGTTGTTTTGATCTGAGCGTCACTGACGAGTCTTATGTAGATGAAACGCGCGTCTGGCGTATTAAATTTTAATCCTGGTACAAAATGAGCGTCTGGTGAATTAAATTTTAATCCTGGTACATTTGTAACTTTAATAACGATTGTACATGATATTGCGAAAAAAATGTGACATTTTTAATGCAAAACATGAACAACAAATTACTTCTTGAAGTGCGAAAGTGAGTTGGGCGCGAACGGACATGATACCTTCTGACATACACCTTTATATCACTATTAGCCTTCCTAGCTGGCCGACCTGGCCGCTCGACCTTTTGACGCATACAGCAATCACTTTTCCATTGTGGTGTCACATATTTTGTTTTATGACGTCAAAAATTTACGGGAACCTGTGTGATATCCAGTAATGGCGGACAAATAGCGATAAGGTGTATTGACTCAAGATGCAGGATTTAATGCATCATTGAAGAACACTTAATAGCCTTCTGCTGTTGTTTACACTTTAGTTTGGTTATTGTCTCATTAGCATATTCCCATTTCCTTTCTCAATTTTACTATCGGGAGAATTTTATCAGGGAGTTGTTTACAAAGCAAAAAAACGCTGTCATATTATTATTACAATTAATTATTTTTACATCCAATGCTTCCTTGGTGTCAATCCACAAATTATTTACCTTCATTTCAGCTTGAAACCATAAAAGTCAATAGGTGAAGTTACTTTCTTATTATATCGTTTTTCAATTTCAATTTAAAATCAGTACTCGATAGTTCTATTTATTAACCCAAGATTAAAATTCTTATTATTTTATCTCACCTCTGAAGAGTACATAATTGCAACAGCGAATTTCATTGGTTAAAATCACTGTGACGTCGCAGTCCTTCAGTTCAGTCCAACCACATATTTTACGCTTGCTAATAACTCAAAAATAACTCAATCTGAATAATCATAAGAATGGATGACAAATGCGACTATGCATGTTACCTATAGGACACAGAGGCATGATGATTGATTTATTGTGGAAGGAAGAGAAGCGACACCCAAAATGAGGTCTTCTCGTTTAATAGTATAGATGATAACTATATTTAGTAGGTGCGAACCTCGCAATGTCCTCATGTCCGTCAGACAGTTTTCACTTGACCTCGACCTCATTTCACGGATCAGTGAACAATGTTAAGTTTGAGTGGTCAATTCCATATCTAAGATACTATAAGCAATAGGTCTAGTATATTCGGTGTATGGAAGGACTGTAAATATGTACCTGTACATGTCCAACTGGCAGGTGTTATCTGACCTTGACCTCCTTTTCATGGTTCAGTGGTTATAGTTAAGTTTATGTATTTTGGTGTGTTTTTCTTATACTGTATGCAATATAGGTATACTATACTTGGTGTATGGAATGATTGTAAGGTGTACATGTCTAACTGACAGGCGTCATCTGACCTTGACCTCATAGGGTCAACTATATTTGGTGTATGAGAATATTTCATGATCTAAATGTCAGTTGTTTAGTTTAGTTTAGTTTTCTTGGTTAATGTTAAGTTTACGTGACAGTCGTAATAAAGCTTTATATTTAGGACTATCAACACAATATCAATGATAAGTAAAGATGGCGAGACATTTCAGCGTGGGCACTCTTGTTTCAACATCCGACAGAAATATTATTTAAGAAATCGATTTTTTTGAAAGTTTGATACACCTTTGAATTTCGTTCAACCCATGTGACTTAATATGTTTCTTTACAAATAATTTTTTGCCATTATTCAATTTGTATATTCCTCAAACCCCACACAGACGCTCATAAACATAATAATCTTGTTATTTACCGTACTAAATTTTCAGACATACTGAAGAAGAGAATGTAAGGGAAACAAGGAAAAGACCAACTGGGAAACCGAGAGCCAATCAGAATGATCCACTAATTGAAGAACCAGAGGACCGCCGTGGTTCTCCCATAGAGGAGCCCCGGAAACAACGGGGACCTGTGATTGAGGATGTTACCGGCCCAACGCGTTCAGAAACAAGAAACGTCGACAAAGAATCAAATGTTTCGAGAAGACCACTTCCTCCGAACACAAGAATATTTGATGAGCGACAAGCAAATATCAATACGCAGAAAGTTGGACCAAACTCGTTAAGCAATCATGGTCCAAGTGAAGATGATTATCAGACAAACAATCAATATACTACCTCAGAAAAACGTTCATGGCATTATAATTCATGGAGAGATTCGGGACAGAAACCCTTAGAGAAAGGGGGCAATGTTAGAGAATATAGGTATCGTCCATCGTCGCATAAATTGAATTCACAAAAGACTGTTTTAACAAGACCTGATAAAAACAACAGTTTAAGAGAGAAACCAGCAGAAAGACCAAGAAGATATGTATTGGTTAAAAAAAAGATGGATGACAATTTTGACAATTCTATTCCTAGAAAGTACAAAACGGACGAGGAATCAAAATTAACCGAACAAAACACGAAAACGGACAAAGAATCAAAATCAGACGGCCAAAACATAAAAACGAAACCAAACATTGAAAAGACAAAATCAGCTGTAGAAACGAACAACAATAGTACCGATGGTTCTACTAATGAAATTGTAGGAGGAGTACAAATGTGGATGCCATGAATAGACGAATTAACACCTCACTAGAATGTTGTTTTTTTCTGAAAATATAGATACTTTTTTTTTTTAAATCTGCTTATTTATTGTTAGAAAATCCCTAAGCATTTGCTTTTTATTTGTACAAAGGAAAACAACATCAGAGAGACCGCTTTGTTGATCACGAGTGAAAGTTGTCCATGTTTATAGGCAATGTAAAGGTTCAGGATCCGATACCGATCAGTTGTCCTTTACATGCACAGATGATACATATAACTGACTTGAACCCCTAGCCAAGTCTAAGGTGACCTGCCACCATGCCCTCTTGATGTTTCCAAAGTTTGACTCTTAAGATCAACTTTTACACTTGATGATTAGGGACAACATTGCATTCACCATCTATATCCGTCCGATAAACCGATAAATATTGTCGTCCCACTTTTCTCGATTTAAAAATTCAACATTGTCCGTTTATTCAGTCCTCAAACCCGCCCATCATGTCCCAGGGCTAAGCGATGGTCATATCGTGTAAATGAACACACTTCCTACATGCTACCATCACGGACACTGAACTGCAAGCTCTTGACTAACATGGAACAAGCGGGGTTATAAGCTTTTTTCAGATGAAGGAATAAAGGTAAAAAAAAAGGGAGGCAGTTGAAAAACAAAATCTAAAGACAATACTGTTATTGAAGAGAAAACATACGAAAAGACAAACAATAGTTCATAAAATGTAACGATTAGAAAATTAAAACTTTTTAAGCTGGGATAAATGCGAAAACCGTTGATAAACAGTCTCATTGGTTGTCATTGTTGATGTGGCTCATAGATTAAACCGTTGGTCTTCCAGTTTAAATGATTTTATACTAGTCTTTTTTTTTGGGTCCATTTGTAGCTTGCTGTTCGGTGTGAGCCAAGGCTCAGTGTTGAGGACCGTGTTTCGACCTATAATGGTTTACTTTTACAAATTGTGACTTGGGTGGCGAGTTGTCTCATTGCCACTCATACCACATCTTCTTATATCTATCAATACTATTGCGGTAAGGAGTAGGAGGATTCTCAACAAGGATCTTACGAAGAATGTTATCTAAAACAAATAAATAAGGTCACTTCAACATATAACCACGATATCAACTTTATACAAATAAATAGGTGAAATGACTACCTGTTAACATTTACATATCATAAAATTAATGTCACTTATCACAGAGAGAATCTAAACATTAAAATACACCTTTATGTCATAACAAACATATACCTATCTGTTGATGAAATCTACAACAAGATGGTAAGTAAATTATACCTTACAACTAATTTGAAATACTGCGGTAGGATATATAACGGATTCCTTTCACTTTTATTACTGAAAAGTACATATTAACATATTTGATGGCTATACATATATACTATAGTCGAAATGACTAATTGAACTATTAGTACGTGTAATGTTGTCTTAATTGTAGTATTGTACAGATGTCTAAAATGGTCTTCGTGTACTTATCTCTATTTTAAAAATAGATATCTGTGTGAGGGTAAGATTTCTCCGAGAGTACTAGCTAGGGGACTTTATAAAAACTAATACGGCAATGATTATGTGTGATCAAGATAAAATGAACTATTCTGATACATAAGTCTGTCTGTCTGTCTGTCTGTCTACAGGATTATTGGTTAGTCTATATATACTGGGTTTCCTTTGTATGAATTCGTGCTTTTTTTATTGACAATAATAAAATGCTCAATGTTGTATACTATTCATTGTTTATCTCTGAATAACCATTAAAACATTATACTTCATGTTAATATGCAGATTGGTTTGCAACCAACAATCAAAGAAATGGAGCATAAAGACCGACACCTTGCACCCCGCCCCTAAAAAAAAAGAAAACAAAATCAAACTAAAAATAGAAAACGAAAACCGCAACGACACCTCATAACTCTTATATGAGGGAATAAAATTTTATATTATTACAGGTTCTACACACATAAGTCAACGAAACAATGTATGGTATTTCATTTTTTTTCTCTCAAATCTGTTCTGGCTGCAAAAACAGGAAATTTTACACATTTTTCTTGCTATCAATTGTGTTTGATATATCACTTAACATAAAAAGTAACGTTTACTTCCGTTAGGCAATGAAAGTCAGCAAAATTAATTCAATTTATAAAAAACGAAATTTCATGTAGTTGTGAAATACCAATTTAAAGAGAAAACACGTCTCCTGTTTTTACACTACATTAGTGTATATGAATACAAAGTCATTTCCATCGTTCAATTTTTATAGTTAATCGCAATGTGCCGTATGAAGCCCCTTTCGTATACCATTATGCATGGTAAACAAAACATTTGAGACAACTTTTGGCAGTATCTGCCGACTAGAAGAACCGCGTTACACATTATTTTATTAAGTGTTTCTGTTCTCGTATGAATAAAAGAAGATATGGGGTACACTAAAAAAAAAAAGTCAGACACAACAACCAAAAGAAACAAAAACAAAAACGTCTCAATATACAGCAGTCAGACCATTACTGAACTATACTATGAAACAAATAACATTAAGTATGTAAGTTCTAACACATTTAACATAATTATTATTCGGAATTAACACAAAACACTGAATATATAGTAATTGTTTGAATAAATATAAAATCAAGGAAATATTTTTACACAACTAAAATAAGTTGACTTCCGAGTTATGTTTTAAGACTATCGTGCGTATTTTCTTTCAACTTTTTACAATATTTTAATCAGAGGTCACGAAGTTACAGCCATCCGTGATTTAATATTAATTGGTAAACGACATAATTCATTGCAGTTAAAATTATAAGACATTTTTTGTCTGTTTGTGTACATCATTGTATGACAAATTCAGTCATGGCGTTCCATACCATTACATGCATAAGTGAAGGTTGCGAGTCCGGAAAATATATCGTAAATCTTTTACATATATATGAAAAAAGCTAAGACCTATCAAATCGTCCCTAAAAAAATTATCGTTCATATATTGTTTAATTTGGTAAATTTCTACAGTTTTTTGGCGCATTGATTGGTAAACCCCTAACGTCCAGTGGCAAATAGCTCATGCATGTTAAGGACGACTTAGTACACATGCATTATATATATACATGCATTGCCAAATACTATGATGAAAAAATAATAAATGGTTTTTAACTTTCTTTAGATATCTCTGAGGCACAATCGATCCATAAAAGGGAATAAAATCAATGTCCCGTAACCTAACGTTTATACTAAGTCAGGACGATCTTTTTACGTGTTGTTGTTAACCGCAATGGAATGTCAACGAGCATTTTTTGAATTTTTAAATTGAATACCCGATGATTTTGGAAAATAATTTCAGCATAATTTTAAAATTACGTAATAAAAAGAGCACCCGTATACTGAATAGATTGATACATAAGTAGTGACATGCTGAAATACCCTTTATTTATTTTATGGTTTAAAGATTTATTGCTACTACGGGTATAAAAAATCAGTTAACCGTAAAGAAGAATTTAAACTTTGTTGATATTTATTCAAAGGGAGCGTTTTTGTGCATCTGAATCAGACTGTTTATATAAAAACAACATGTTTGAGATTTAAAGTTATTCCTCGTCTAGGATTTAAACAGCATGGATCTTAAATTAAACGGAAAGCGGGTATGTCTTGATTTATATAGGTAGTTAAAAAAGATAAGTAGGTCATTTAGAGCAGCTATAACCCGGCTTTTTGTAATTATATATATATAGCACAAAAAATGACAAAGGTCACGGTTAAAAAAAGCTAGTGTACATAGACTTTTCTCATAGATATTTGAGATGAAGATATAAAGATCTATATATTTTGTGTTTTACTGCTAGCGCTGTTGTACTTCAGTCTCATCCCACATCTCCTTTTTCGTAATCATAATGATTACACGAAAAAAAGAATGAAAAGAGAAACATGTGTATAATGACCATATATATACCACATTTTCCACATTTTCCTATATATATATGTATATATAAGAATAATACCCAATGCATATCGACGGCCACGCACGGTGATTGGAAGACATTTATTTAAATCCTCGGCTTCTATTCTCTCTTTTACAAATTGTCTTCCGCTACATAAGTTTTTCATAAGTAATTTTTGACGCACAAACAACAGCTACATATAACCAACCCCCTTTACAACTATTTTACAAAGAAACTTATGCTTCCTCAGTTTGTCATAAGTAATTTTGACGCACGAATAATAACAAGTTTTTCTCGTTTAGGTCTTCACACAACCGTCTAGCCACATTCCACTGTTTTTCATTTTCAGATTTCCCCAATTTTACCAAATTTGTAAATTAAAGTGTCTCCTCAATACGAACAATGCAACAGTTTTACAAGATTTTATCGCAAGTCACATAAAATGGATGAGTTCATCCTGATCGGCGTAATAAACTGTGGTTGGTCATCGTCAAATATGATGTCAACAATTTTGAAGTTTTTCTTATCAAATAAAAATAAAGTGGGTTGTATTTTCTTTCAATTACAAAATTGAAATACTCGATTAACATTTACTAGTAGGATCATTAAGATTACTTCATCATAGTCATCTACAGGGTAGAATTTTAAATGGGTTAGGGAACATGTTCTCGATGCTTAATTGTGAATAAAGACACCAGTTTTTAGTTCTAGACGTAAAAGACATACATTTTGCTACAAAAAAAAACAGCGTTCTTTCTAAAACATTGATCTACTGCGAATAAAAAGAGAAGTGGGTTAACAACCCAAACAACATAATCGGACCAGAGACGATTAAGATCATAATAGTTTGTGTAAATACATGTCTATTGTAGAAGACTGTGCAGCATTGCCGTCAAAAGTCGATGTTGTTTTAAGGAATTAGTTTTGATAATTGCTTGCTATGTTATTAACAGAAAACCTATGTTTCATTTTCTTTATATTTGATAGTGTATAACGGTAAACACATTTCGTAAACGCATGTTTAACTTATAAGCGTCTCCTTGTCCTTGAAAATGACTTTTCTCATGATAATTATAGACGACAGTGACCAATATTATACAAGGAATAATGCGTTTGATAATTCAGTTTAAATGCTTATTTTATTTGTACCTATATATTCTTTAAATTTCCTTGTGACACAGGTGTTTTAGTACTTACATAGGTCTTATGTCGCACTATTTATCAAAAGACTTTTAAATTAGTCTGGCTTTTATGTAAAATTTAAATTATTTCAATAAATCATATGTTTGTTTGTGTGCTACCGTTACATAATAACGAGGAAAACAACATCTGATCGTCGTAAATCATTTAAGTTTCACTTCTTTGTACTTAAAATTTTATATTATTATAACGGGTATAAGTTAACATCAGTTTTTTTTTTTTAAATTCTGATATTAAATTTTTGTGGACATCTAATTACTCTCGTCAAATTTTCAAAATATTACGATATAGACAAAAATCCAACTGACTTGTTTCGTTGTTGTTGGGTCTTGTACGCACTATCACGTGTACAATTCCTGCCAAATTGTTTTAACTTAATATCATAGATATATACAGGTGTTTGCAATATTTCAGGTGAGATTGAAGATCAGTGCCGATCAAATATTTTTGAAAGAGTTATGGTCCTTTAAAATCTAATATATATGGAAAATTGCACAGTAAGCGCTCTTGAGCCTTTATTTCTCTAAGACATTTATAAATTGTGAAATTTATTTATGTAATTAATGACTTCGGTAATCTAGAGTATGCATACAACACATATTGATGAGGGGGGATAGGACCTTTATCGGGACTCCGGGATCAGGTGTTTTTAAGCTCGGGATTTAGGGATTGACCCTTACGGGTTCTGGGAATCCTTTTTTTTTTTTTTTTGATTTCGGGACGTCGGGATTTACTTTATTTAAATTCGGGACCTCGAGATTTCGTTTTTTTAAGTCCGGCATTTCGGGACCAGGACCCCTCCTCAGTCCCCCCCTCATTGATGTACATGCAAATTGATTAGTTTGAGACCACTCTGACTTGCCCTTGGACTTCTTACTTTACTGATCAGTTTGAGACCACTCTGATTTGCCCTTCGACTTCTTACTTCACTGATTAGTTTGAGACCACTTTGATTTGCCCTTGGACTTCTTACTTTACTGATTAACTTGGAGAAGATCGTTCACCGTAAGTTTTCAATACAGACCGTGCAAGGTCTGTATAGCCAGTCAAAATCGTTTTTAAAACTTCCAACATCTTCGGGACATTGCACTTATATGCACGTACTTGGTGTTTAATTACCTTCTCGTGCTCAAAACAAAAACTAATCGTAACTCTACGATTGTCGTAAGGTAAGGTTTACGATATCGTAAGTTGTAACTTGTATTCATGAAAGAAACTTACGATGCGAGATGTTGTAAATATTGTCATAGACTTACGACTGCTCGAGGCCTGTCGTAAGTTGCAAAGTTACTATCGCAAATATGGCGGCAGCGCTAATGTTGAGAGAAAATGATAGATTTTTTAGACGAGAACGAGTATTTCTAGATAGATCTAACCCCCTAGATAGGCCTGATGACTTTTTATTGAGGGCATACAGATTTCCGAGGCATAAAATAATTGAGCTGTGCAATGAACTTAGACCAGATTTAGAGAAGGCAACTCTTAGGTCTCATAGTATTCCTGTGGAACTGCAAGTTTTGTCTGCTTTGCGTTTTTATGCAAGTGGTAGTTTCCAGAATGTCATTGGGGATGTATTTGGATTGAGCCAACCAAGTATCAGCAGATGTATAAGTGATGTTACAGACGCTTTAGTTAGAAGGATAAATCAGTACATAAAGTTCCCAGATGAAGCCGAAAGAAGAACGAATAAAAGTGACTTTTACAAGATAGCGCATTTTCCGAATGTAGTGGGTGTCATTGATGGTACTCATATACCAATCAAGGCGCCCAATGACAATGAATATCAGTATGTAAACAGAAAGAATTTTCATTCAATAAACGTTCAGTGTATATGTGATGCCAACTTCAAAATTATCAACGCTGTCTTCAGGTGGCCCGGCAGTACACATGATTCCTATATCTGGAATAACTCACAAATTTGCAGGCAGTTTGAAGAAGGTGACATAGCTAATGGCTGGCTCTTAGGTAAGTCAATATTATATTAGAACTAGACTAAGTACTTAAATATCGGTAACAATAATTGTCCCAACACTCTTGGCCCATAAAAATTGACATTATTTTTATGATAATTTCCTGTTTATTGGAAGATCTTTTTTTATTCTGTTTGAGTTAAGGTTACATTTTTAGAAAACCCTTCTTGAGCAACTTATATCAACCTATTAAAGTTGTAGGTGGGGTTCTTGTTGCTTATTCTTTAGTTTTTCTATATTGTGTCTCGTGTACTATGGTTTGTCTTCCCATGTTTATACGGGTATGGTGACATATCTTCCTGTTGATTGTTTCATAATGCACGAGCACGAAAAAAAAGCATGGTCTTTATTTTTTACATGCACATTAACGTGTTCTCGTATTGAATATGCATTTAGTTTGACGCAGAACATTACACCAGTAGCAAATTCAGGTGGCTGAGTGAGCGTAATCTCTTTTTGTTTGAACGTTAAACCAGTAGCAGATTCAGGTGCCTGAGTGAGTGTAATCTCTTTTTGTTTGTACGTTAAACCAGTAGCAGATTCAGGTGGCTGAGTGAGTGTAATCTCTTTTTGTTTGTATGTATCTTCTTTATTCACCATAAAACCGATGACAAAAAAAATATAAACCCACACTCGGCAAGTGACTGGTTTTGAAATAATTATTTTTGTTGATTTACAGGTGACAGTGGTTATGCTTTAAAACCTTGGATGTTAGTTCCATTTATGAACCCCTCTACGCCAGCTGAAGAGGAGTTTAATAGAAGACATTGCCGAACAAGGGTGACAATTGAGCAGCTGTTCGGAATCGTAAAATCTCGCTTTAGATGTGTTCACAAAACAGGGGGATGCCTGTGTTATGTTCCAGCAAAATGTTGCAGAATAATTGCAGCTGTATTTATTTTGCACAACATATGTGTGGATAATAAGATACCATGTCTCGAAAATGACAATGTACCAGATGAAAACAATGACCTAAATCCGCCATTGAACGAAGCTAGGTGTAGTATGTGGTAACGGACAACAGCTCAGAAGAAATCTCGCCGCTCAGTTCGTTTGAAAAATTGAACAGCAATAAAAAAGATAAATTTAATTCAAATACTGTTTCACTATTTTTATTTTCACACTCACCAAGAAACAGCTTTATCAGAACAAAACAATATGATTAAGATTTAATATGACATCATATATTGAAAGTGTTTGAATTCAAATTCAAATTATAATTTGATTTCAAATCGGGCACTTGCTGACCAAAATCCTCCTCTGTTACGTAAAATGATTGTTCTGGTGATTTACGACATTAGCAACTGCGAGACACTTACAACAGTACTACGACAACGTTGGAGAATACAAATAACGACATGTCGTATGCATGTCGTATATTTACGATAAATAATTAAGATACGACAAGTTGTATCGTATCTTTAGTGAATACGGGGCCTGGCAAAATAAAAATTCTTATACGTTTGAAATGTTACTAAGTGAACATGTTTAAAAATAGACTGTTGATTTTTTCTTTTGAATTGTTTTCTATTTTGTTTTTTTCCATTCTCAATTTTAACATGCCCGATCTGAATTTTTATTAGATTAATGTTGATGACTTTTAATAAAAATGCGGACTCTAAATTGAATATAAAACTTCTGTATATTAATGCAAATTCAAAATCCTCGTCGTAACAATGCACAAGAAGAAAATATATAGGGTACCACTTATATATTTTGCTTCTCTTTGCATCATTGATTTTATCATTGGCTTATCCGGGGGAAAGAGGGGGCGGTCCGGAGGTTGGAACCACCCTTTTTTGACGATAAAGGCATTTGAATGGGCACACATGGCTGAATGCCCTTCCCCTCCTTTATCCTGGATTGAAAACCCAACCTTTTGAAAATGGCTTCATTGGCGGATCCAGGGGGGGGGGGGGGGTCCGGGGGGTTGAAACCCCCCTTTTTTGGCAGATGAATGCATTTGAATAAGGCATACGTTTTTTGATTGAGTTAAGTCTGCTAATTGATATTTTATCGTATGTTTTTATATGTTGTGATGTTATGCTATTGTTTCAGAAAAAGGGAGAAGGTTTGGGCCCATTAAAACGTTTAATCCCGCTGCAAATGTTTGCACCTGTCCTAAGTCAGGAATCTGATGTACAGTAGTTGTCGTTTGTTTATGTAATATATACGTGTTTCTCGTTTCTCGTTTTGTTTATATAGATTAGACCGTTGGTTTTCCCGTTTGAATGGTTTTACACTAGTAATTTTGGGGCCCTTTATAGCTTGTTGTTCGGTGTGAGCCAAGGCTCCGTGTTGAAGGCCGTACTTTAACCTATAATGGTTTAATTTTTAAATTGTTATTTGGATGGAGAGTTGTCTCATTGGCACTCACACCACATCTTCCTATATCTATATAGTTGGAACCCCCTTTTAAAATGGCTTGATTCGCCCCTGTTTATAAAGTTGTACACAGTGAAACACAAGGTAGCAATACGGATCAATTATCTTAATGCATTTCAGTTTATCGACTCAGGACATCATACTTTCAGAGATAGTTATCTCACCGCAATAACGAATTAGTGTCATTTCCACCACATCAACAAACGATCCTATTGGACCAAACAGTAAACCCTTCAAGCTCAATATAGCACCGAAACTTGTCAACATCAAACATCAAATTATATACAAAAGTATTGAAATTAATATGACATATATGTAAACCTCAGGTGAAGACTCACCTGGGATTGACACTACATTATACATTACTATAGTAGATACTAATTCATTTTATAGGACAAATTATACTATCTTTTCTTAATAGTGTAAGGATACTAATATACTATTTCATTTTGAAGGACAAATTATACTCTCTTACAATAAAAAACTGAGATATTATAGTAGATACTATTTCATTTCATAGGACAAATTATACTATCTTTACTTTATAGTGTTAGAAATTAAACTGAGAGATTAACACCATTTCAATGCGATGTTTTTTTCTTGATTTTAACGGTTTTGGTGCAAAGGAACGTCGCACTGTGTAATCTTTTATATGTTATTCAAGTATTTGTGAAAATAAATGAGGATTATAAATGCTTTGTTGGTTTTCGAATAGGAAGGACAGTAAAGTAGTCAAACGTCATATAAAGGAAAAGTTGTAAATAGTTAAACATAGGTAAAATGTAAATATACAAACGGGATATTTATGTCATGACCAAAGGTAAAAATTACAGGTGATTCATTTCATTGACAAACTTAGGTCGCATCAAAAATAGATGAAATAACTGGAATATTATAAGCTAGTGGTGAAAAGTTAAAATTCAAAATTCGAGTGGATAGAATAACCGTTATTGCAAAATGACTGATAAAACTGGTCAAGAATTTCGACCACCGAAAAAGTTGTCCATCTCAGGTCAGCAAGATGTGAGACAAAGGGTAAGTCTACAATAAAATGTGCATTCAATTTTTAAAAAGTCTAACTAACCAAATGGTCTAAAGAAATATTACTATTAACAAAGGGGTCACTCTCTCGGCGTGTTTATGTCACGGTTGACTGGTGTTTGCTTAACGTTCAGTGGCAAATAGTTCATGCATGTTGACGGAAGAGAACAAGTTAACAATAAACAGAGACAGGCCTAGAGATGAAATGCCATTGTCAAAAAGGTAAATCTTATTGGGACTGAAATATGAGCAAACCGGGTGCCACATGTGGAGTAAGATCTGCTTACCCTTCTGAAGCACATGTTGTTTGTTGGGTTCGTGTTTCTCATGCAGTCTTTATAGGTGTTTTAAGCCATGTCTGTGTCAGTTTATTTATTTGCGACATATGAGTTTGAAAGTCTCATGGTATATATCTTTCGCCTCTCTAAAATAACTGGCTTTATTTCATTTATGATAGAGGTTAGGTGAAACCGTATATATGTAATATATGAAAACAAAAAAAAACAAAAAAAATGTACTGTTACCAAATTAAACTTATCTCCGACGTTTGAATAAAAAAAACACTCGAAGCTAAGCTGTGTACTTGAACATATAAGGATTATTATTTGTTTAGATCTTTACTTCCAGGAAAGAAAAAAAATATAAGATAATCTTTTAAAAAATGTATACTTTGTACCGTGTTTGGGGTTGGGTGCAAGTACAATATGACGTCCAAGCTATAAAAAAAAATGAAAATAATATGTATTTTTAACTATACTTGTGACCGTACTATGAAAACACGGAAATAGGAAATAACAATAATAAAGCGGAAAGTCGTACCCTGTATACCGTCATTTGTACTTTGATAATGATTATTTCAATAGTATAAGCATTTGAACTTAATGTTTCGTGACACACACACGTTGACGCGGTTATTTTTTAAATTGATTCCTGGAGGCTCGAATTGTATGGATATTTTCCAAAGTCCGATATAAAAAATATTCAATATTCAAT